>NW_027195099.1:202500-398914 GCF_038502225.1 Cherax quadricarinatus
AAGCTCTGAAGGACAAACATCCACCCAGGGCTCCCAGTACCAACATTGACCTCCCTGACATTGCAGCAGGCGAAGAACATCTAACCTTACAGGATGCTGATGTGTATAAAGCTGCTATGTCATTTCCACAGGGTTCAGCAGGAGGTTTCACCGGTTTAAGGCCTCAACACTTAAAACAAATACTCAATCCAGCACTTGGTGAGGTTTCAGAGAGGCTGCTGTCTGAACTCACCAAATTTTCCAACCTGTGCCTGGCTGGCGGTGTCCCAGAGGCCATCAGACCCTTTTTCTTTGGTGCCTCATTGTGTGCCCTCCGGAAAAAGGATGGCGGAATCAGGCCCATTGCAGTGGGTAACACCCTTCGGCGCCTAGTCGCCAAGGCTGCAGTAAGAAGGGTGAGTCAAGAGGCTGCTGCAATGCTGAAACCAACTCAGCTCGGTTTCGGCGTTCAACAGGGCTGCGAAGCAGCTGCCCACGCAGCACGAGTATATATCAAAAACATGTCCTATGAAAAAGCCTTGGTCAAATTGGACTTTGCCAATGCTTTCAACTCAGTCAGAAGGGATGCTGCTCTCCAAGCAGTTTATAGAAACTTCCCTTCCCTTTATCCCTTCATAGAATCGTGTTATAGTGTGACTTCCAAACTATTGTTTGGGGACCATGAAATTGACTCGTGTGAGGGCGTGCAACAGGGGGACCCTCTCGCCCCCTTTCTATTTTGTTTGGTCATCAAGGAAGTCACGGAGGCACTCTCCAGCGAGCTCAATATCTGGTTCCTGGACGACGGTACCCTGGCTGGCACAACAGAATCTCTCCTGGAGGACATCAGTAAAATTAAAGACATGGGAGAAAGCCTGGGCCTTTCTTTAAACCCCACCAAATGTGAAATAGTTTCTACCAATCAACAGTTGATCCAGAATATTAGTACCGTTTTACCAGGAGCACGAGCCATTGATCCAGCCAATAGCACTCTCCTCGGTGCTCCTCTTGGGTCCAATGCCATCGATCTGGTCCTAGGAAAAAAAGTCTCAGACCTCCGGACGATGGAAAGCAGGATGAAAGACATTGACACACACGATGCCTTCTACCTACTCACCAGGTGCCTGTCAACCCCAAAACTTACCTATTTTCTGAGATGCTCCCCAGCCTTCAGCAGTCCAAAACTCAAGGAATATGACTCTCTCCTGAAGGCCATGCTAGAGAGTGTATTGAATCTTTCCCTTGACGATGGACAGTGGTTGCAAGCCTCACTTCCGGTCAGGCTTGGAGGGCTAGGAGTACGCAGATCCTCCCAGATTGCTCTACCAGCTTTCCTATCCTCTTCCATTGCATCAAACGAGTTGATAAGACAAATTCTTCCTGACACCCTCAGTGACTCAGCAGGAATAGAAGACCCTAGCTATGTCAGTGCCATCACCGAATGGGAGACTCTTGCTGCTCCAGCACCAAACCCTAGTGCAGCACTGGCTCACAAACAGTCAAGCTGGGATAGCCCAATTGCTGAAAAGGTGCTTGCCAACATGCTCAGGGCTGCAACATCAGATAGGGAGATTGCCCGTCTCCAGGCTGTGAGTGCACCTCACTCCGGGGACTTCCTCCAAACAGTTCCCATATCGGCAATGGGAACGCGACTCGACCCTAAGACCCTCCGTATTGCAGTGGCTCTGCGCCTTGCTGCCCCAATTCACACAGAATATATGTGTATTTGCGGCGAAGTGCAAGCAGACCAATACGGTCTACATGGTCTTAACTGTTCCAAAACCAAGGGCTGGCATGCAAGACACAATGAGGTCAACGACATCATTAAGAGAACCCTTGCTACAGCTGGATGCCCTGCCGAGAGGGAGCCACGATCACTTGCAGCAAACAATACCCACAACCCAGCAAACCGCCCCGACGGGATCACCATCTATCCTTGGAAGAATGGCAAGCTCTTAGCATGGGACTATACCTGTGTGTCCACACTGGCTGACACCTATATCCATCACAGTGTGGGGCGACAGGGAGGAGCTGCTGACCACAGGGAGGAGTACAAGATCAGCAAGTACAGGGACATTAGCCAACAGTATCAATTTGTCCCAGTGGGATCAGAGACCTTGGGATCATGGGGAAAAAATGCCACACGTTTCCTTAAAGAATTGGGTTCCAGACTCATCGACACCACCAGGGACCCAAGGGCAGCCACTTTCATGTTCCAGCGCCTCAGCGTCGCCATCCAGAGGGGAAATGCTTGCTGCATACTTGGCTCACGTCCAGCCTCGGAGGAGCTGGAGGAAATTCATCATCTTTGATACATTGTGCCATTGTATTCATGTTTATGTTTTTTTCTGTAAATGTATTTTGTTTATTAATAAATGTTCACATAGAATAAAACATATATAGGGGGTGGTAGGAGAAGAAAATATTCAAACAGCTCCGGGGAGAACCTTGAGTTTTCTCTGAGGTACGTTTATTGTCTTCTCTGAGGATGAGGGTCCCCATTCCAGCTATAGAGGTGGTACTTCCCTATATATAAATATATATATATAAATATATATATATATATATATATATATATATATATATATATATATATATATATATATATATATATATATATATATATATATATATATATGCAAAACAACCACTCTGAAAGAATAGAGAAATTCCAAGCGCTTTCGTGACTCACATCACATGATATGTGAGTAGTCACGAAAACGCTTGGAATTTCTCTATTCTTTCAGAGTGGTTGTTTTGCATATTCTGAAATCACCATATATATATCTTATTGCATATATATATATATATATATATATATATATATATATATATATATATATATATATATATATATATATATATATATATATATATATATATATATATATATATATATATGTATATATATATATATATATATATATATATATATATATATATATATATATATATATATATATATATATATATATATATATATATATATATATATATATATATATATATATATATATATATATATATATATATATATATGTCGTGCCGAATATGCAGAATTTGCGATCTTGGCTTAAATAGCAACGCTCATCTTGCCATATATGACAAGTGAAAATTTGTGTATGCAATAATTTCGACAAAATAATTCTGAACCTAACGAAAAAAATATATTTCACTATGTTTGTTTAGTATTAAATTATTGTAAACAAATCTAAAATATATTTAGTTGGGTTAGACTAAAATAAATTGTTCTTGTTATAATAAGGTTAGGTAAGTTTTCTATGATTCTTTTGGTGCAAAATTAAAAAATTTTGCATTAACATTAATGAAAAAAATATATCTTTAAGTATATAGAAGAAAATTTCAGAAAGGACTTTATTTTAAATGAGTTATTGCTAATTGACCAGTTTTACATATTCGGCACAACATATATATATTTATATATATATATATATATATATATATATATATATATATATATATATATATATATATATATATATATATATATATATATATACATATGTATATATATATATATACATATGTATATATATATATGTATATATATATATATATATATATATATATATATATATATATATATATATATATATATATATATATATATATATATATATATATATATAGATAGATAGATAGACAGATAGATATTTATATATGTCGTGCCGAATAGGCAGAATTTGCGATCTTGACTTAAATAGCAATGCTCATCTTGCCATATAGGACAAGTGAAAATTTGTGTATTCAATAATTTCGCCAAAATCATTCTGAACCTAATGAAGAAAATATATTTCTCTGTGTTTGTTTAGTATTAAATTATTGTAAACAAATCTAAAATATATTTAGTTGGGTTAGGCTAAAATAAATTGTTCTTGTTATAATAGGGTTAGGTAAGTTTTCTAAGATTCTTCTGGTGCAAAATTAAAAATTTTTACATTAACATTAATGAATAAAATATATCTTTAAATGTATAGGAGAAAATTTTAGAAAGGACTTAATTTTAAATGAGTTCTTACTAATAGACCAGTTTTACATATTCGGCACGATATACATATAAATATGTATATATATATATATATATATATATATATATATATATATATATATATATATATATATATATATATATATATATATATATATATATATGTATATATATATATATATATATATATATATATATATATATATATATATATATATATATATATATATATATATATATATATACACATATATATATATATATGTATATGTCGTGCCGAATATGTAAAACTGGTCAATTAGCAAGAACTCATTTAAAATTAAGTCCTTTCTAAAATTTTCTCATATACGTTTAAAGACATATTTTTTTCATTAATGTTAATGTAAAACTTTTTAATTTTGCACCAAAAGGAACTTAGAAAACTTACCTAACCTTAGTATAACAAGAACAATTTATTTTAGCCTAACCCAACTAAATATATTTTAGATTTGTTTACAGTAATTTAATACTAAACAAGCACAATTAAATATATATTCTTAGTTAGGTTCAGAATGATTTTTGTGAAATTATTGCATACACAAATTTTCACTTGTCCTATATGGCAAGATGAACGTTGCTATTTAAGCCAAGATCGCAAATTCTGCCTATTCGGCACGACATATATATATATATATATATATATATATATATATATATATATATATATCGCCCTAGTTGTCTTGCTGAATAGGTAAAATTGGTCTATTAGCAGGAACTCATTTAAAATTAATTCCTTTCTAAAATTTTCGCTTAATTATTTAAAGATATATTTGTTTCATTATGTTAATGAATAAATTAATATTTTTGTCCCAAAAGAATCTTAGGGAACTTACCTAACCTTATTAAAACAAGCGTAATTTAATTTAGCCTAATCCAACTAAATATATTTTAAATAATCTTACAATAATTTAATAATAAATACACAAAATAAAATATATGTTATTCGTTAAGTTCAGAATGATTTTTGCGATATTATTCTATACACAAATTTTCGCTTGCTTTTCACGGCAAGAAGAGTGCCTATTCTGCACAAAATATACGTATATATATATATATATATATATATATATATATATATATATATATATATATATATATATATATATATATATATATATATATATATATATATATATATATATATATATATATATATATATATATATATAAGATTTAAGAGATACATTGTTGATATAAAGGTGGCATATACGGTACATGTTGTTACGTGTGTATCACCGATTATAAGGCGAGAATCTCATCCAGCTCCTCAGAGCTGGGGCGTGTGCCCAATATACAGCATGCATTACCCCTTTAAACAGCCGCACTGAGCCGCTGGAACAGAAAACTAGCTGCCCTGGGATCCCTAGTTACCCTGATGAGTCTTTTTCCCAGCTCCTTAAGGAAATTAGATGCACTCTTTCCCCATGAGCCAAGGGTCTCCGAGCCTATGGGAACAAACATATAATGATGGGCAAGTTCTCCATATTTTCTAGACTTTTGGGACTCCTTAAAGCTGGCAGCTGCCCCTCCTTCCTCCCTGGTGTATTGGAGATAAGTATCAGCCAAGGTAGATGCACATGTATAGTCCCACACCACCTGCTTCCCATCTGTCCAGGCTTGAAGGGTGATACCATCTGGACGCTTCTGGCTGCCGTCAGATCTGCATAGTTGGGGTGGCTCCCTTACTGCTGGGCATCCAGCTGTTGTAAGGCTCCTCTTGATAATGTCATTAACCTCCTCATGTCTTGCAATCTTTCCCTCGGATTTACGGCACACAAGACCATGGTACCCGAATCGGTCTGCTGCTTCACTGCCACAAATACACCTGTGTTCGGCGAGAATAGGGGCGGCAAGTCGAAGGGCAACACCGATGCGGATGGTCTGTGGGTCAAGGCGTGTGCCAAGGCTGGAGTTGGGAACAGCCAACAGAAAGTCCCCAGCATGAGGGGCTCTCACTGCCAGGAGGCGGGCTCTATCCTTCCCTGACACACTCTGAAGCATCGTTGAGGCTATATTTTCCACTATTGGACCATCCCAGTGCGATTGCTTGTAGTTGTTGGGGGGAGTAGGTCTGGTTTCTGAGCCCCTTAGATTATCCCAGATCATTGCTCCGTCAATGAATTTTTGGTCCTGGGCTCCAATCTTGTCCCTAAGATGTTCAGGGAGAATCGCTGCTACAAGCTCTCTGGATGCAATACACGAGGACAGAAAAGCAGGTAACGCAATCTGTGATGACTTGCGGACACCAATGCCTCCTAGTCTGACTGGAAGTGTAGCTTGGTTCCACTGCCCGTCTTCTAGAGTAAGGTTAAGTACTTTCGTAAAAATCTGCCTCAGAATACTGTCATATTCGTGCAGTATAGGGTTATCATATGAAGGTGCACATCTTAGGAAATATATCAACCTGGGAAGACTCAATCACTTTGTGAGAAGGTACAAGGCATCGTGGGTGTCCAGATTGCCTATTCGTTGTTCCATTCTCCTTAACTCTTCCAATTTCTTCCTGAGAATTGTGTCAATGGCATTGCTTCCCAGAGGTGCTCCTAGCAAGACACTATTTGTGGGGGCAATGACTGCTACTCCTGGTAGTTTTGATCTCACTGCATTTATCACTTGATGACTGACTGAGATGATTTCACATTTGGATGGATTCAGGATGAGACCCATTTCCTGTCCCCGTGTTATTACCTGTGTAAGGTCATGTAGGAGGGACTCTTTTGTACCTGCTAGTGTGCCATCATCTAGGAACCAGATGTTTAGCTCGCTGGTCAGTCTGCTGTGTCCATAAAGTCTAGACATCTCCAGAGAATACTATAAGGTCAATTTATTGAACCCTCTCTTGCATCTAGCATGTTTCTGGCTTTGTAATAGTTTGTTAGAATATGACTGACTCAGTTATCTTTGACTTGAGTGAAATATTAATAGTATTTTGTGGACTAAATCTAGATAATGATAAACCAACACAATAAAATGTGGGATCTTTAATGTTGTCTAGGTGGACAATATCACAGTTCATAAGTTTGATGTAATTTAGGATATTTGCTCTTACACTTCTATTATAACGCAATATTAAATTGTAAATATATCAATAAGTGCTGAGGACACATTTCGTACAGTATAAATCTTAAGTACCATCTGGTACTTTGATATGATGAGATATACTCATGAAAACGAATAATACAATTATATACAAGTGTATGTGAGAAAGTTTTTATGTGCTCAAAGTGTTCGTTATGTCTCAGTGAGACTAGACTGGACTTAGTCTTAAACAGTGACTGAACAACTAGTACACACATCTATCTTCTCGACAATCAAGACAATCAATCATACAGTTTGCTTGAACAGTAAGATGAACCATTTGCCAAATAACAATAATGTACTAAGCAGCAGCACAGCATCAGGGCAATTATTATTATTATAATAAAAAAACAAGCGCTAAGCCACAAGGGCTGTACAGCCACAGCATCAGGGAAATAAAGAGAAAAAATAACAACCATAATTAGAGACCATCAGCAGATCCTACATAAAAGGCATAAAACTAAATCTATGTTTAGCATAACTAAATCCTCCACTACGACAGTGTGTAGATGCAAAACAAAGTAAGTCAGAAGCCTCAGCTTGGGACCAAGGTTGAACAAAGTGTCTCCGTGACACACAACCTCTTCAAAACTTCAAAAATAACTAAGTCTAAACAATGCTCTGTAAACAGAGTTACACAGAGAAACAAGAAGTATGTTTCGGCTCTCCAATGAAATCATACTCTTCCAAAAACAGAGTTTAAATCACAAACAAACAGCCAGAGAGACGAGAGACAAGAGAGATGGTTCTAGGACAAGAAACAGATCAAGAAAGAGTCAGGTAGGGATGGCAGCTCCAACCTCAGGTACAATCACGGGACTAGTCAGTGCTACTCTAGCGACGCTGGGCTGGTAAACTAGTAATCCGGGAACTGGTAGTTAGCAAGGCAGTTTACGAGAGTAGACAGCCAGTCACAACTCTCCAACAGCGACCACAGTCATAACTAGTACATTAAGTCAAATAATTATGTAAAGAAAGATATTTCCATTTTATCTATTAATTAAAATATCTGTAATATAAAATTTTATGAAAGATAATATAAATGTCGTGCCGAATAGGTAAAAGTTATCAATTAGCAAGAACTCATTTAAAATTAAGTCCTTACTGTTATACGCTTAAAGATATATTTTTCACATATGTAAAAATTAATATTTTTTTTACCAAAAGAACCTTAGAAAACTTACTTAACCTTATTATAACAAGCTCAAATTAATTTAATCTAATCCAACAAAATATATTTTAGATAAGTTTACAAAAAATTAATAACAAACAAACACAATGAAATATATATATTTTTTTAGTTAGGTTCAGAATGATTTTTTCCCCAAATTATTACATACACAATTTTTCGTTTGTCTTATTCGGCAAGAAGATCGTTGCTATTTAAGCTAAAATCGCAAATTTTACCTATTCGTCACGACATATACATATAATATATATAATATACATAGGGTCCCATTGGGGATGCTATATATATGTATATATCATGCCTATAATGTTATATCATCCAGTTCGGCCTGTTTGAGAAGGGTTCACTTTGCAAAATAAGCCATAAATCAGAAGAAAGTGGTAAGTCAAGAGAAGAGAATCACACTCCGAGAATGTCTGTCACATATAAGAATGGTTGATTTCCTCAGTTAAAGTAGATAGAATCATTTTGGCCCTATGTTGATGTGTGCCTGGTTGGTGCATTCACCTAATTGTGGTTGGAGGGGTCGATTCACAGCTCATGGCCCTGCCTCTTAGCCTCGTGTGAGGCTGGCTGGATGCTGGTAGGAGCCTGATTGATGGACTTACCTCAGAAGGGACGAGGAGACAGGAGTATCCTAGATACGGTTACTTTGGTGACAAGTTGTTCACTGAGGCTTAGATTTGAATTCCTTTCTTCCTGCCTTCACCAATACCGTCCTTCCAGAGCCCTCTCCTAGTACACAAGCATTTCTGTCCCATTCCACTATCACCTTACGCCTCACTCTCCATATTATCTACCCAATGTTCCAGTTTATATATGTAACCCGGCCCAACCCAGCAAAATTACGTTTTAGGTGGAACAAACAACACTCAGTCAGTCTCTGGAACAACAGTCACGAACATTAGCGACAGATCCCCTCATTAACAACAATAACCACCATCCATTCCTGCACTCTAACAACAATAATTGTAATACTGTTGGTAGAATTACCGACAATATGTAAAGTGAAAGTGCAACTATTGTGACAATTTATTGTGGCAATGTTTCGCTCTCCAGGAGCGAAACGTTGATAAAGCTTCTGGAGAGCGAAACGTTGCCACAATAAATTGTCACACTAGTTGCACTTGTGTCCTTTTACTTAACAACAATAATTATTGTCTCTTCCCCACATAAACAATGACATTCACCATCTATCCCATTCACTATCTATCCCTCCTCTACACTCTGTCAACAAAAATCCACATCCCATCCCTAACTTTAGCTACAGTAATCAGTAACCTTTTATCAGTAACCTCCTATCAGTAACCTGTTTTATATTAAACTTCAGCACAATCTGATAACCATCAACCTAGATGCCACCAATACAACACTGACACTGTTGTGTCCTCTGCTTGGACTCAATCTTGATAATTAATGTTGCATGTATATAATTTCCTTTTCCCTTAATATTATGTTGTTGATATCTTCATTAATAGCTAAAGTAAAGATATTTTGCTTCGTATTATTATCTGTCCCTATATTGTCAACTATGTTTATAGGTAGGATGTTTATTTTAAGTTATAGGCACATCACTGTGAGAAACTGCCTTGCTAACTGTTTTTAGTTTGCTAGTGTCTGGCGGTTCCTTGCACCGTTAATGAAGTATGGGTGTGTCGCGTGATGCAATGTATTGTAAGGCTTGGAGGCGTAGCCTCACGTCTGTCCTGGCCTCCATACAACCCAGGATACGTCTATCCCTCCTCTTGTGTTCTGTTCTGACTCAGGTTTCGTTGGTGAGCTGAAACAGTCTGTTGGTGCTTCTGTGGAGAATAGCTAGGAACTTGAAGTCTAAAGAGGTTGCATGTTTCTTGGATATCCAAGTCTTAAACTAAGTCCTTCAATTCATTTGAGGTTCAATATCTAAGCACAACTTCGGTCAGGAATCGTATTGTGCTGGAATCTGTTTCAGTACTGAGGCAAGTTATTCAACCCATATGGAGGATCTGTTGATGGTCCCTGGTACGGTCGGTAACGTTATCTACTCGTCTCTGTCTCACATTGATAGTTTGTTATTAGCAGAGATTTCGGTCTATGTCTGTACTTTAACATAGACTTCTGGCTTTAAGGATAATTATGCTTTAAATTTACATAATCTATATATAGTCTAGACTGGTATCTAATACGTGGCTTGATCGCTGAAGCTCTCGCTTCACAAAACGATTGTCTGCGTTCGATTCCCAGCGAGGGTAGAAACATTGAGCGTGTTTCTTTACACCGGTTGTCTATGTTCACCCATCAGTAAAATGGGTACCTGGGAGTTAGTCGCCTGGTGTGGGTTGCATCCTGGGACAAGGACCTAATTTGCCCGAAATGCTCTGCATAACAAAGGGATTTCTATATAGTAGTATGTCATTGTTGTCAGCTGTGGTCTGTATACCACGTACATGTACTTGTAGTAAAGATATTATTATTATTATTATTATTATTATTATTATTATTATTATTATTATTATTATTATTATTATTATTATCATTATTATTATTATTATTATTATTATTATTATTATTATTATTATTATTATTATCATTATTATTATTATTATTATTATTATTATTATTATTATTATTATTATTATTATCATTATTATTATTATTATTATTATTATCATTATTATTATCATCTGTCCTTATTGAGACGATAGCTTCACTTGATGCATTTCGGAACTTTCATGTAAATATATTATTCAATAAGTCACATGTGACTGAGTATAAACATTGTTCAGAAACATTTAAGAGTTAAGTCGCATGTCGACTGTTTTCTGTATTAAGTGAATCTTTATGTATTACATTACAAGTGAGAGATCTTTATATCATACACTAAATTTTTATGTGAATTCTATTGTATTAATGATTATAAATTTATTTAGTTGGATCGTTGTCTCCTGATTGTAATTACAATTATAATTATAATTATAATCCCCAAATAAAAATGGCATCTGTGTCCAAGGACAACTAGACCAGTGTTTGATTCTTCATCTTGTTATAGAGAAGGTCAAAACAAGCTTAGACTTGGCACCATGACGTAACAGACACTAAAACAGACTTAGACATGTCCCCTGACGTAACAGACACTAAAACAGACTTAGACATGTCCCCTGATGTAACAGACTCTAAAACAGTCCTAGACATGTCCCCTGACATAACAGACACTAAAACAGACTTAGACATGTCCCCTGATATAACAGACACTAACACAGTCCTAGACATGTCCCCTGACATAACAGACACTAAAACAGACTTAGACATGTCCCCTGATGTAACAGACACTAAAACAGACTTAGACATGTCCCCTGACGTAACAGACACTAAAACAGTCCTAGACATGTCCCCTGACGTAACAGACACTAAAACAGACTTAGACATGTCCCCTGACGTAACAGACACTAAAACAGACTTAGACATGACCACTGACGTAACAGACACTGAAACAGACTTAGAATGTCCCCTGACGTAACAGACACTAAAACAGACTTAGACATGTCCCCTGACGTAACAGACACTAAAACATACTTAAACATGGCCCCTGACGTAACAGACACTAAAACAGACTTAGACATGGCCCCTGACGTAACAGACACTAAAACAGACTTAGACATGGCCCCTGACGTAACAGACACTAAAACAGGCCTAGACATATCCCCTGACGAAACAGAGACCAAAACAGTCTTAGACATGTCCACTTATGTAACAGACACCAAAAAAGTCCTATACATGTCCCCTGACGTAACAGACACCAAAACAAGCCTAGACATGTCCCCTGACATAACAGACACCAAAACAAGCCTAGACATGTCCCCTGACATAACAGACACCAAAACAGTCCTAGACATGTCCGTTGACGTAAAAGATACTAAAACAGGCCTAGACATGTCCACTGATGTAACAGGCATCAAAACAGTCCTATACATGTCCCCTAACGTAACAGACACTAAAACAGACCTAGACATGTCCCTATGACGTAACAGACACCAAAACAATCCTAGACTTGGCCCATTACGTAACAGACACCACAACAGGCCTAAACATGGCCCCTGACGTGACTGACGCCAAAACAGTCATAGACATACCCCCTGACGTAACAGACACCAAAACAGTCATAGACATACCCCCTGACGTAACAGACAACAAAACAGTCCTAGACATTCCCCCTGACGTAACAGACAACAAAACAGTCCTAGACATGTCCCCTGACGTAACAGACACCAAAACAAGCCTAGACATGTCCCATGACGTAACAGACACCAAAACAAGCCTAGACATGTCTCATGACATAACAGACACCAAAACAGTCCTAGACATGTCCGTTGACGTAAAATATACTAAAACAGGCCTAGACATGTCCACTGATGTAACAGGCATCAAAACAGTCCTATACATGTCCCCTAACGTAACAGACACTAAAACAGGTCTAGACATGTCCCTATGACGTAACAGACACCAAAACAATCCTAGACTTGGCCCATTACGTAACAGACACCACAACAGGCCTAAACATGGCCCCTGACGTGACTGACGCCAAAACAGTCATAGACATACCCCCTGACGTAACAGACACCAAAACAGTCATAGACATACCCCCTGACGTAACAGACAACAAAACAGTCCTAGACATTCCCCCTGACGTAACAGACAACAAAACAGTCCTAGACATGTCCCCTGACATAACAAACAACAAAACAGTCCTAGACATTCCCCCTGACGTAACAGACAACAAAACAGTCCTAGACATACCCCCTGACGTAACAGACAACAAAACAGTCCTAGACATTCCCCCTGATGTAACAGACAACAAAACAGTCCTAGACATACCCCCCTGACGTAACAGACAACAAAACAGTCCTAGACATACCCCCTGACGTAACAGACAACAAAACAGTCCTAGACATACCCCCTGACGTAACAGACAACAAAACAGTCCTATACATGGTCCCTGACGTAATAGACAACAAAACAGTCCTAGACATACCCCCTGACGTAACAGACACGAAAACAGTCGTAGACATACTCCCTTATGTAACAGGCAACAAAACAGTCCTAGACATTCCCCCTGACGTAACAGACAACAAAACAGTCCTAGACTTACCCCCCTGACGTAACAGACAACAAAACAGTCCTAGACATGGTCCCTGACGTAACAGATAACAAAACAGTCCTAGACATGGTCCCTGACGTAACAGACAACAAAACAGTCCTAGACATTCCCCCTGACGTAACAGACAACAAAACAGTCCTAGACATACCCCCTGACGTAACAGACAACAAAACAGTCCTAGACATACCCCCTGACGTAACAGATAACAAAACAGTCCTAGACATACCCCCTGACGTAACAGATAACAAAACAGTCCTAGACTTACTCCCTGACATAACAGACAACAAAACAGTCCTAGACATGGTCCCTGATGTAACAGACAACAAAACAGTCCTAGACATACCCCCTGATGTAACAGACAACAAAACAGTCCTAGACATTCCCCCTGACGTAACAGATAACAAAACCACTATCTCCACATCACTTCAACGCCTCCACGACGCGTATGCTGCTTGAGGTAAATTAATGTAGTTCTTTTTATTCTTGATATGAATAAATAAGTAATATATAAAATATGTTCTGCAGAAGTTATAATTAAATATTATAACTAATAACACAAATTCCGTTACTCAAACTTTGTTCCAAAAAAGGTTCTATCAAATTAAAAACGCTTAATATTATAAGCTTTTCTGGTTGTTAATAGGACTGCTGCTGGTCAGACAAGAATAATTACCACTCAGGTACCTAATACCAGGAATAACACCATCACAGGTCTTTACTTGTCTTTTGTACACATCTTAGAATAAAACTGATTCTTATGAAAGTTAAGACACTTTATTGTAGAAGTTTCGCCATCCAGTGGCTCTATCAATACAAATTCTTGGACATAATTAGAAAACAAAAGAACTATATACAAAAGATAAGGTAGTCAGTCCCTCAGCCTTGGAGGTGGTGTTTGGAGCACCGAGGTTGTAGAGATTCTGAAGCACAGGCAAGGAGACTGGCGGTTATACAGGCGCCAGTGAATAGGGACGTGTAGCAGACGAGGGCATAGTCACTGGTAGGTGGGATTCCCCAGTTTGCTACACGTCCTTATTCACTGACGCCTATATAAGCGCCAGTCTCCTTATCTGTACTTCAGAATCTCTACAACCTCGGTGCTACAAACACCACCTCCAAGACTGAGGGACTGACTACCTCATCTTTTGTATATAGTTCTTCTGTTTTCTAATTATGTCCAAGAATTTGTATTGATAAAGCCACTGGATGGCGAAACGTCTACAATAAAGATAACCAGATATCGCACAAGTGTCTTAACTTTCATCATGTCGGTATTACATACTTGTCTTGCACAACGAAACTGATTCTGCCTCATAAATGTTGTAGCTCGTAATATAGTTTGCATAACCTCTTTTCTTGTCAAATTATAATTACATTAGAAGGGAGCTGAGTTAGATATTTGGTTGGTTAATATTTGTTAACCTTCAGTTAACAATACTTTAATCACGAAAATAGGATTTAAATAAAACTTAAGAGAGTGTATGTACTGAGAGACATTCGCCTCTCAGTGTGCGAGAATATATTATGTGAAGTGAGGATTATTATTAACCCGCCAGTATGCAAACACAATTTGGTGACACCTTTCGCCTCAAAGTCACGCTTTCCCCACTGGCATTCCAATTCAAAGTGTGAGCGGGTCCCTTGACAGGCTGAACCTCTCTAGGGAGGTGCACTGATGCCAAGAAGGACTCTTGATCCAAGAAATTGGAGTTAACATAGCCTTTACTGGATCGAAGTTGAATGCCTCCCATCACATAGACGCTATGACCCCTATGGGTTTTGCTCTTCTCTCTGATTAAAATTTATCAAAATGTCCTGAATATAAATACTCCTCTAAACTTCTCTTCTGTGCATATCGCCTCATCAGTGGAGAAATATTCTCTTGTAAACTTTAGTTTCTCGGTAGAAGGGAAAAATGATAAAGGTGTATGAGTGTCAATCTAGGACGGTAGTGTTGTGGCAAGTTCTGGGACATAGCAACGTTCTGGTAATATTGGAGGACCATCAAGCACTGTGTCCAGTGATGCAAATGTTACTGAAGGTTGCCTGCACAACCAGCAATGTCAAATAAGAGAGTCAGAATCCTGGCATTTCTGATTCCTCACTGCTATCATTAGCTGAATTATGATAACACAGTTAATGCTCCAGCCCAATAAAACATTTTTGATAAGCCTAATTCATCTAATTCTGGAGGTGGCACCCTGGTAAGCCAAATATAGTAGTAGACAGTTTCCAGGGAGCACCCGCACTTCGAGACACATTGAGGTTGATAGTGATTCAGGGAGCACCAGCACTTAGAGCCACACTGAGGGTGATAGTGATTCAGGGAGCACTCGCACTTTCAGCCACATTGAGGGTGATAGTGATTCAGGGAGCACTCGCACTTTCAGCCACATTGAGGGTGATAGTGATTCAGGGAGCACACACACTTTCAGCCACATTGAGGGTGATAGTGATTCAGGGAGTACCCGCACTTTCAGCCTCATTGAGGGTGATAGTGATTCTGGGAGCACCCGCACTTTCAGCCACAGTGAAGGTGATAGTGATTCAGGGAGCACCTGCACTTACAGCCACATTGAGGGTGATAGTGATTCAGGGAGCACCTGCACTTTCAGTCACATTGAGGGTGATAGTGATTCATGGAGCACCCACACTTTCAGCCACATTGAGGGTGATAGTGATACAGGGAGCACCCACACTTTCAGCCACATTGAGGGTGATTGTGATTCAGGGAGCACCTGCACTTTCAGCCACATAGAAGGTGATAGTGATTCAGGGAGCACCCGCACTTTCAGCCACATTGAGGGTGATAGTGATTCAGGGAGCACCAGCACTTTCAGCCACATTGAGGGTGATAGTGATTCAGGGAGCACCCGCACTTTCAGCCGCATTGAGGGTGATAGTGATTCAGGGAGTACCTGTGCTTTCAGCCATATTGAAGGTGATAGTGATTCAGGAAGCACCCGCACTTTCAGCCACATTGAAGGTGATAGTGATTCAGGGAGCACCCGCACTTTCAGCCACATTGAGGGTGATAGTGATTCAGGGAGCACCCGCACTTTCAGCCACATTGGGGGTGATAGTGATTCAGGGAGCACCTGCACTTTCAGCCACATTGAGGGTGATAGTGATTCAGGGAGCACCCGCACTTTCAGCCACATTGGGGGTGATAGTGATTCAGGGAGCACCCACACTTTCAGCCACATTGAGGGTGATAGTGATTCAGGGAGCACCTGCACTTTCAGCCACATTGAGGGTGATAGTGATTCAGGGAGCACCCACACTTTCAGCCACATTGAGGGTGATAGTGATTCAGGGGGAAACATTCTTTCTTTCCAGTCAACCTCAATGAAGCACAGATTTTTTTGTTTTAATTATAGTCAATGAAACTCAAGTTGATTCTCCCTGACTCTTCAAGTGTGAGCGACTCTCTTCATCGACACCCAGCAAGTTCACGGACTCTCCTCGGAGTCCTAAACTCTTGCTGATCTGAACTTTGCATTGGGTATATTGTAGGGATGTATTGGATATCCGCATCCACGAATCATCCGCACAGCATTCGCATCTGCATCCGGCGGATGTCAAAGTGAGACATTCGCATTAAGCTGTCAGCAGATGGAAATAAATGGTATAAAATACCGACACAATGGAAATATATGGAACATCTAGAAGCCGAACGTTTCTCCACCATTATTCCTTCGTCTGTCACCTGGCTCCGTTATGTTGACGAAATTCTCCTCATAACTCTTAAACGCTTCAACGTTCAAGCTCTCCAAGACAAGCTCAACCAGGTCGAGCCTTCAATCCAGTTCACACTTTAAGAAGAAGTCGACAACACTCTTCCTTTCCTTGATGTTCTGCTCTGCAAAGTTGACCACGAACTTCTCCACTTCTACTCTCACCACGACACCAAAAATGAACGTGGTGTAATTATAGGCTTCTTCCTGCGTGCACTCAGAATCTGCAGCAATGAGTTTCTTGAAGAAGAATGCACGATAATTGAACAAGTATTTTCTAAACTCCACTGTCCTCGTCACTTCATCAGAGACCACAGACGACGGGCATTAAACATCTTCAACACACCCAGAGAAGACACTGCCGAGAAGAGATACATAGTCCTCCCCACCAACTCCATTGCGAAACACGTTTCCAACATCTTTTCCAATACCTCATTCCAAGTATCTAACTCCGCAACCACGACCATCAAGGACATTGCCAGTGATAGACATGACAAGCTTCCACCCTCTGCAGGGGTATACATAATCCCTTGTAATGACTGCAACAAATTATATGTGGGAGAAACATCAAGGGACCTCCAAACACGTATTTCAGAACACCAATACGCAAGCAGGTCTGACGACACAAGGAATGCCTGTGTACAACACCGTAATTCACACAACCACTTGATAATCTACAGAAACTCAAGACTTATCGCCACAGAAGACAACACTCAATACCGAAGAATCCTGGAATCATCACTTATTTCTATATCCGACAATTTCAACCAGAATAGTGGCTTCTATAACATAGCTGAACCACTTGCCAAGAAACTTCTTCATCGCTATCCCACATAAGAACACAGGAATGGAAGAACACTGTAGAAGGTCTGCTCACAAACTTATCCAATCTCCTTTCCAAGCTACCCAAGATTTTAGACTCTATAACCCCACTCGGTACATCATCAGATGCAGCATTCTCCACCTGACCTCAGCATTCTGAACCTGACTATAAATACTCGTGTCCCTTCCACCCCAGGTAGATCTGTTTGTGACTTGAAATAGCCCACTGTGTGGGCGAAACGTAGTCAATAAAGGATCACATTATACTGCATATGTGTTTATATTTCCACTGTCAGCAGATATCCTCATTTGCATCCGCATCTGTGAAATAAGTAAGACATCCGATTACACATCCGCATCCGCGGATATGTAATCTTCCACCCCAGGTAGATCTGTTTGTGACTTGAAATAGCCCACTGTGTGGGCGAAACGTAGTCAATAAAGGATCACATTATACTGCATATGTGTTTATATTTCCACTGTCAGCAGATATCCTCATTTGCATCCGCATCTGTGAAATAAGTAAGACATCCGATTACACATCCGCATCCGCGGATATCTAAATTTTCACATCTGATACATCCCTACACTAGACTACCTGTGATGGTCTTCACCTTTCTACCGCTCACACACTAGACTACCTGTGATGTTCTTCACCTTTCTACCGCTCACACACTAGACTACCTGTGATGGTCTTCACCTTTCTACCGCTCACACACTAGACTACCTGTGATGTTCTTCACCTTTCTACCGCTCACACACTGGGTGAAGATCTGTACTTCACCTGTATTTCACATATGTTTCACCTGAGCGCCGCCGTTGAAAGCCTAAGTGTTGTCGTCGCTCTTCGCGACGACAACAGTGTGAGTGTTGGACGAATCTCCCGCCCACAGGACAACATCTTTCCTTCGCCACCCGTCACCACCCATCACCACCCATCACCACCCGTCACCACTCGTAACCACCCGTCTCCACCGTCCACCACTGCTTCCAGACTTCAGTGACAATTTTCTGTTTAGAGACTTTTTCTTTGCATTTAAAGACATTTGCCTGAGTGAGACATTTACAGTGAATTTCTTGTGTACTCTAAGCCTTGTGTTTTCGGTTTAGACTCAGTGTTTTCTTGGACTCATTATTTTCGCATTATTTTTCAGAGTTATCGTTCCTATTTCATGTTTCGTTTTTATATTTTTATCTGTATTATTTTTATGCTTCTCTTTGCCTATAATAAGCATTATTTTGTAGTGTACAAGTTTATTCTTTATTTGTGTACAGTATTTTATTCTTTACCGCAGTCATTCACTCTGTTTGAAGTAATTCATTCATTTTTTCCTTGTGTTCTTTCATCATTGTATTCTCCAGTAATTGTTATTATTGTAGTTCATACAGTGTAATTCACCCCAGTATACTAAATTACCCACTTATTACTGTATGTACCGTTTGTTTACTAAACCCACCAGTGTCTCCTTCATTGTTTTTGCAGACTCTTGCACAATTTTTAAGCGAGTAATTCTTATCGTCTCCGTCACAGCAAGATTTTGTTGCATAAACAATTAACTGATAAGTGAATAATCCTTGTTGTGTGTGCCCGCCACTTGTAAGTGTTGTGTGTGCCCGCCACTTGTAAGTGTTGTGTGTGCCCGCCACTTGTAAGTGTTGTGTGTGCCCGCCACTTGTAAGTGTTGTGTGTGCCCGCCACTTGTAAGTGTTGTGTGTGCCCGCCACTTGTAAGTGTTGTGTGTGCCTGCCACTTGTAAGTGTTGTGTGTGCCCGCCACTTGTAAGTGTTGTGTGTGCCCGCCACTTGTAAGTGTTGTGTGTGCCCGCCACTTGTAAGTGTTGTGTGTGCCCGCCACTTGTAAGTGTTGTGTATGCCCGCCACTTGTAAGTGTTGTGTGTGCCCGCCACTTGTAAGTGTTGTTTGTGCCCGCCACTTGAAAGAGCTCTGTGTGCCCGCCACTTGAAAGTGTTGTGTGTGCCCCGCCACATGTAAGTGTTGTGTGTGTCCGCCACTTGTTAGTGTTGTGTGTGCCCGCCACATGTAAGTGTTGTGTGTGCCCGCCACTTGTAAATGTTGTGTGTGCCCGCCACTTGTAAGTGTTGTGTGTGCCCGCCACTTGTAAGTGTTGTGTGTGTCCGCCACTTATAAGTGTTGTGTGTGCCCGCCACTTGTAAGTCTTGTGTGCGCCCGCCACTTGTAAGTGTTGTGTGTGCCCGCCACTTGTAAGTGTTGTGTGTGCCCGCCACCTGTAAGTGTTGTGCGTGCAAACCACTTGTAAGTGTTGCGTGTGCCCGCCACTTGTAAGTGTTGTGTGTGCATGCCACTTGTAAGTGCTGTTTGTGTCCGCCACTTGTAAGTGTTGTTCGTGCTCGCCACTTGAAAGTGTTGTGTGTGCCCGCAACTTGTAAGTGTTGTGTGTGCCCGCCACTTGTAAGTGTTGTGTGTGCCCTCCACTTGTAAGTGTTGTGTGTGCCCCGCCACATGTAAGTGTTGTGTGTGCCCGCCACTTGTAAGTGTTGTGTGTGCCCGCCAATTGTAAGTGTTGTGTGCCCCCGCCACTTGTAAGTGTTGTGTGTGCCAGCCGCTTGTAAGTGTTGTGTGTGCCCGCCACCTGAAAGTGTTGTGTGTGCCCGCCACTTGTAAGTGTTGTGAATGCCCGCCACTTGTAACTGTTGTGAGTGCCCGCCACTTGTAAGTGATGTATGTGCTTGCCACTTGTAAGTGTTGTGAGTGCCCGCCACTTGTAAGTGTTGTGAGTGCCCGCCACTTGTAAGTGTTGTGTGTGCCCGCCACTTGAAAGTCTTGTGTGTCCTCGCCACTTGTAAGTGTTGTGTGTGCCCGCCACTTGTAAGTGTTGTGTGTGGCCGCCACTTGTAAGTGTTGTGTGAGCCCGCCACTTGTAAGTGTTGCGTGTGCGCGCCACTTGTAAGTCTTGTGTGTGCCCGCCACTTGTAAGTGTTGTGTGTGTCCACCACTTGTAAGTGTTGTGTGTGCCCGCCACTTGTAAGTGTTGTGTGTGCCCCGCAACTTGTAAGTGTTGTGTGTGTGCGCCACTTGTTAGTGTTGTGTGTGCCAGCCACTTGTAAGTGTTGTGTGTGCCGGCCACTTGTAAGTATTGTGATTGCCCACAACTTGTAAGTGTTGTGTGTGCAAGCCACTTGTAAGTGTTGTGAGAGCCCGCCACTTGTAAGTGTTGTGTGTGAACTGTCACTTGTAAGTGTTGTGTGTGACCGCCACTTGTAAGTGTTGTGCGTGCGACGCCACTTGTAAGTGTTGTGTATGCCCGACACTTGAAAGTGTTGTGTGTGCCCGCCACTTGTAAGTGTTGTGTGTGACCGCCACTTGTAAGTGTTCTGTGCGCTCGCCACTTGTAAGTATTGTGTGTGCCCGCCACTTGTAAGTGTTGCGTGTGCCCGCCACTTGTAATTGTTGTGTGAGCCCCGCCACTTGTAAGTGTTGTGTGTGACCGCCAATTGTAAGTGTTGTGTGTGCCCGCCACTTGTAATTGTTGTGTGTGCGACGCCACTTGTAAGTGTTTTTTGTGCCCGCCACTTGTAAGTGTTTTGTGTGCCCGCCACTTGTAAGTGTTGTGTGTGGCCGCCACTTGTAAGTGTTGTGTGTGAACGCCACTTGTAAGAGTTGTGTGTGACTGCCACTTGTAAGTGTTGTGTGTGACAGCCACTTGTAAGTGTTGTGTGTTCCTGCCACTTGCAAGTGTTGTGTGTGCCCGCCACTTGTAAGTGTTTTGTGTGACCGCCACTTGTAATTGTTACGTGTGCCAGCCACTTGTAAGTGTTGTGTGTGCCCGCAACTTTTAAGTGTTGTGTGTGCCAGCCACTTGTAAGTGTTGTAGATGACCGCCACTTGTAAGTGTTGTGTGTGACCGCCACTTGTAAGTGTTGTGTGTGACTGCCACTTGTAAGTGTTGTGTGTGCCCGCCACTTGTAAGTGTTGTGTGTGCCCGCCACTTGTAATTGTTATGTGTGCCCGCCACATGTTAGTGTTGTGTGTGCCCGCCACTTTCAAGTGTTGTGTGTGCCCACCACTTGTAAGTGTTGTGGGTGACCGCCACTTGTAAGTGCTGTGTGTGAGCGCCACTTGTAAGTGTTGTGTGTGACCGTCACTTGTAAGTGTTGTGTGAGCCCGCCACTTGTAAGCGTTGAATGTGCCCGCCACTTGTAAGTGTTGTGTGTGACCCCCTCTTGTAAGTGCTGTGTATGACAGGGACTTGTAAGTGTTGTGTGTGCCCGCCACTTGTAAGTGTTGTATGTGCCCGCCACTTGTAAGTGTTGTGTGTGCCCGCCACTTGTAAGTGTTGTGTGTGCCTCGCCACTTGTAAGTATAGTGTGTGACCGCCACTTGTAAGTGTTGTATGTGCCCGCCACTTGTAAGTGTTGTGTGTGACCGCAACTTGTAAGTGTTGTGTGTGCCCGCCACTTGTAAGTGTTGTGTGTGCGACGCCACTTGTAAGTGTTGTGTGTGCCCCGCCACTTGCAAGTGTTGTGTGTGCCAGCCATTTGTAAGTGTTGTGTGTGCCTTGCCACTTGTAAGAGTTGTGTCTGCCTTTCACTTGTAAGTGTTGTGTGTGCCCAGCCACTTGTAAGTGTTGAGTGTAACCTGACACTTGTAAGTGTTGTGTGTGACCGCCACTTGAAAGTGTTGTGTGTAACCTGCCACTTGTAAGTTTTGTGTGTGCCTACCACTTGTAAGTGTTGTGTTTGCCTTTCACTTGTAAGTGTTGTGTCTGCCTGCCACATGTAAGTGTTGTGTGTGCGACGCCACTTGTAAGTGTTGTGTGTGACTGCCACTTGTAAGTGTTGTGTGTGCCCGACACTTGTGATTGTTATGTGTGCCCGCCACATGTTAGTGTTGGGTGTGCCCGCCACTTTCAAGTGTTGTGTGTGCCCAAAACTTGTAAGTGTTGTGGGTGACCGCCACTTGTAAGTGCTGTGTGTGAGCGCCACTTGTAAGTGTTGTGTGTGACCGTCACTTGTAAGTGTTGTGTGTGCCCGCCACTTGTAAGTGTAGTGTGTGCCGCCACTTGTGAGTGTTGTGTGTGCTGCCACTTGTATTTGTTGTGTGTGCCCCACCACTTGCAAGTGTTGTGTGTGCCGCCACTTGTAAGTGTTGTGTTCACTGCCACTTGTAAGTCTTGTGTGTGCCCCGCCACTTGTAAGTGTTGTGTGTGCCCCGCCACTTGTAAGTGTTGTGTGTGCCCCGCCACTTGTAAGTGTTGTGTGTGCCCCGAAAACTAGATGCAGATGAAATAGCTCATCCTCATTTAGAAATAATTGAAGAAAGTAATTCTTTTCCTGGATCACTTCATTACACTATATATAATACAGATACATATCCAATTCCTCAATTTTATGGTCCTAAAGGATGGGGACCCTTTTATTGGAAAATATTTCATAGTTTAGCTGAAAAAGGAGAATTAAATGATATATTTATAAAACGGATGAAAATATTAAATATACTCTACATTGCTACATTAGTTTATTACCATACATTATTCCATGTGCAATATGTAGTCAACATTATTATCTTAATATTAAACCCAGTAAAATATTAGATAATTTATTTGATAATGAAAATGTAAAACCAACAATGTTTTACTCAAAAATTCATGAAAATGTTACAGAAAATTTAAAACTTTTAAATTTAAATAGATTTAAATAAAAAATATTCCTAAGGGAGAAGTTCTACATTCGAACATATCACGATATTCGAGTGCACCTTATTTTTTTTAAATTCACTAACTCGTAATATCATTAACTCCACTTGGAACTCTGGCAGAAGATTAAATAAATATGCCACTATTTTAAATACTACATAATATTCAATAAATTTCTGTAAGTTGATAAATGAAAAAAATAAACAACCACTAGCCACTTAAAAAATATATTTAGAATGTGGTGCAACTCCACCCAGTTTCCTCTTCAGTTTATCTCACACTCACTATATCTTTAATCGACTCATAATTGGACATCTAGCCGTGCCTTAAGCATCATTGGCTATATACCCAGACATTTAAAACCAATATGCGGAAGTACCACATTGTTTTGATACGTGGTGGTGCTGGGATTGGGCTGGTATACTAGACATACTAGATGACCAGGTACCTATGACTATCAAGGCTATCAAACATGAAGTTTCTAATCTCGTACAGAAGTTTGGCATAGTACTACACAAGGTGCCTGAAATTATCCAACATGAAATTAAGCGTATCTTAAAATATGAGACTGATATGAAGAATGATGACAGTTTCAATATCCTAGATAACATCAAATGTAATGAAATAGTTAAAGAAATAGTTCCCTTGATTAAGACTGTAAATATTTATATTAATTTTTATAAATGTGTTTGTTGTTGCACAGTTATTCCAGACTACACTGGCGAATCCGCTTACATGCCTGGTCTGCTGGATCTGCTAACCATAATCACTGAACACCACCTCTGTTCGTCCATGACACTCACTCACTACTGCGACACTACCGCTATCACTTCTGATGCCATCTTGCACCACCTAAATTCTAAGAATAACTTAGTTAACTTGGTAGAGTTTGATGGTTATCTTAAGAATATTTATCTACTACCTCCCACTTCTTTTTATGCTACTAAAGAATTTATAATTGCAAAAATAATAATTCGAAGATTAGCATTCATTAATAGATTAGTATCCAAAAAGTGGTTAATTGATTCTGATAAATTTAAATTTAATCTAATATAAATTATATTAGATTTTTCTTTCAAATAAAAACTGTAAAAGAATGAAGATTCATATTGTCTCTTATCAATAATTAAATATATATATATTTTATTAATCATTGAAAATTGAAAATATTCTTCAATATTTTCAAATTGTTCAGTAAATTTATGTATATTTAAATATTTATCCATGCAACTAATTGAATGGCATTCTTTTTCTTCATTATTCCCTTCACTTGTAATGTATACTATAAGAAAGTCTTGTGTTCCTTTTGGAATATTTTGAGCTAATATTTTTACATTTTCTAATAAATCATCATTATTTTTTTCAATAGGTGGTATATAAAGCAAATTAATATTTTGCAATTTTAAAATATTTTGTAAATTTTCTAAAATTAATTCTTTTTCATTTTTAAATATTTTATCAATAATAACAGTTGCATATGAAGAAGACGACAACGACATTGTATAATTAGTTAGTTAATTATGAATTTCATTTAGTTATATACCAAAAAATTATTTTTTTTTGTATAAATATTTTCAGTATTTTTGACTTAAAATTAAAAGATGAATTCCCCAAATAAGAGATGATGTAAAATCAGAAGGTAAAAATTTTTCTTGAATATTAATTGACAGCTTAAGAGGCCATATTGATAGAGAAGCAGTATTTTCATTTATATGTGACTGAAATAAATAATGAACAAAATATCGAGATCCAAGAGACAGAATTTTTTGGGGATAATTATAATCATTATTATAATTAGTATATTTATTATATTTATTTACTATTAAAGAATTATTAGTTATCCATTTATTATTATTAACAATTTTTACATCAATTTCAGAAGAAGGAATAATTAAAATAGGTTGTAATAATAAATGAAAAATGGAACTTATGCTATAAGCTATTGCTAAATTGTTATATGGTAGACACCAAACAGTAATTACTTTTTTATCTTTGTTATTGTTCCATGGAATGTTAAAAACAGGAGTAACTGTAGGTCTCAGAATAGTTGATATTCTCCATCCTGGATTAACAATTAATTTTGAAAAAGTTAAATTAGATTTAAAATTAGATGATAATGTTGGAATTACCCAATAACAAGGTAAAGTAGCAGTAAAGAACGAAAAAGCAATAATTATTATTTTCTTATTACTTATGTTTTTTATTGATACAAATAATAATAACCCGGGAAGTTTACTTAATTTACAACTTGTAGTAATAATGTTTTTATCAACAATGTAAAGTTGACGACAGTAAGATAGAAAACTTTTTATGGCTCTATAAAAAGATTTTCAATCATCTAAATTTAAAATGTAATAAAATTTAGAATTTACTTCTTCTAAAGAAATCCATCTCCAACTTTTATATGGAATAGGTAAATTTGTATAAATATAACAACTAAATAACAACATTGAGGAAACATTTTTTAAACTAAACATTTTGAGACTCAAGACTTTCTTACCTATTTTAGTCTATTTATAGTGCTTCAGCCTCACCATCATCAATTCATGCTTTTATGTGTGTAATTTTCTTAGACCTGTCGTCCTGTTATAAAGCAGATTGGACTGGCGATTTGTAATCTGATTAACTTGTAGTTTGATATTGGAACCTGTTATGATGCAGAACTGAACATGATGGTTTAATCTCCATTATAATAAAGTTCTGAATCACAATTGACTCTATAATTGACAATTAGTACATTCAGCCTCAAGACCTGTAAGATTGGATTGGTGGTTTGGCCCAAAATGCCTAGCCATGCTAAGCGTTCTAGTGGTACACTCTGTAATCACAATTTTACTACATGTAAACCAAACAAACCAAATTTCTGTAAACTCAGCATTGTAATCCTTATAGAGAATAAACTTAGTATGATTAGTTTGTAGTTTGATGTTAGCACATTCAGCCTCAAGACCTGCAGATTGGATTGGCGGTTTGTAGTATGAAGACATAACTTATAGTGTTACTCTAATCTCACCATCATCTAAAAGTTATGAATCAAACAAGCACCACTTGTATGTGTACTGCCACATGGAGTGTGTGAATTCTGTGTTAGTAAAATATTTTATATGATCCTAAAAAAAAATATATGATCTCATGAAAACATTTTTTTCTAATGTTTGTCAAGTTGAAAAACAGGATGTTACATCCTGTACTGCACAGGGGTTGGTTGGTTCCTAAGATTACTGCCACATGGAATGTGAATTTTTTCTATAATCATAAAATATTTTATATAATAATATAGAATTCACTCCTTTTACCAGTAGCCTAAGTCCTGTGCAATACAGGATGTACATTGTTTCTTAACTAGGTGTCAGGTGTTTTGGATAAAAATTTTTTTATGAAATTAAAATGTTTTTATATGATGGTAATATATTCTGTACAGTACAGGATATATATCCTGTTTCTCAATTGGTGTCTTGTTTTTGTATCAGCTTATGATAATTTTTATATGATGGTAAAATATTTTGTGGTTATAGAACACAAAACAAGGTCTAATCATAAACATTTAATGTAGTGTACAATATCTTTTTTATTTGGTTGTTGTTGTTAACAACTTTAAGAAGTTTAAAATTTGAATATATAGTCATATACAACTCTCCTTCTTGCCACAAGTCAATTTCTAAAGGAGAAGTTTTACGTCTAAATAAATTCTGATACTGAAAAGTATGATTAAAAATATTAACATAAAAAGTGAATAATATATCTTAAATAATAAATTTTAAAAAACCTAGTCTGTTAATATCATTAATCTAATTTTTTTTATTTCATTATCAATATTTAATGTATTATACTGTTTTTGTTTTTGAGCAAATTGAATATGATGATTATTTAAAGAAATTGGATTAGTTTTAATTAACATTATTTCTGGACTGGCATACTGATATTTATCGATAAAATATACAATATTATCATCATCAAGAAAAACGCCGCCATCTTTGTCATATTTAAGATCAACCATCAATTGAGATTTATTTTTATACTTAATAATTTTATTTTCATAAATAAAAATAAATCCATCAGTTTTCACATTATTTATAAATTCAATAATATTCGGATGATCCATTAATAATTATATTTTCCTATAAATATATATATAGAGGAGTATATATATTTACAATTATTTTTAAACTTTTTATTTCTATAACATAAATCTTCAACATTTAAATTCAATATTGACATAAAAAAAAGTAGTTGTTTTTAGTCTTCAGGTTGGTTCTTCAATCACAAACTTTCATATTTAGCAATTGTTTCTATTATACTTGTTATCTATTCAAAGCTGTCTATCCATTTGTTGTTGTTTTATTGTTGTTGCACTTGTTGTTGTCTATTCATAGTTGTTTGTTGTTTGTCATAATTGGTTCTCATCAACTTATTGGTTATTAAATTTAATACATATTAAACCTTCTCCATGGTTATTTTCAAAACCATAAAAGTCACAATTAGCCATCATCATGACTAAAAGAGAGCGACCCTTATATTCCATTGTTAATATTAGTTCATAATCATCTCCTTTTTCTCCATAATCATTGTGACTAATGTAGTATAAGCAAATCACTTTATTTAAATCAATCTTGAAATTCCATAAATCCTCTTCTGTCCACAAATTCTTTTCAGAAGGAAAAATCATAATTTCAATAGTATGCTGGTAAGAGAGAGGGTAGCCCACTTTCTTTATAATTTCTGAAACCATGGACTGCATGTTGATGATGAATATACCAGTTGCATGAAAAAACATTACATATATACACACACACCAGTAAATGTAATCTGTAGTAAATTATGAGAATAAAAAATTAATTTAAAAAAAAAAAGTATATGGCATTATTTAAAAAACAGTATATGGCATCATTTTATAAATAATAAAACTAAGTGAAATACTTCCTCTACCTTTAGTTACTTATTAGAATTCCTCAGAGTAACATTGTTTCAGCTAAACAGTAAGTATATATAAACTATTATGAATTATTTTAAATTTATTTAAAATTTTTTATAAAAAATCAAATTTTATATATTTTTTTTTTTGATTAGCGTGCCATTGAATCTACTAAATCAAAGCATAAGAAGAATACAAAAAAAAAGAATGATGGAAAAAATATTTAAAAGAAATAATTCATCACTTAGTTCTGATTACATCAATAGTATCTTATGCATTATACATACTCATATAGAAAATATAGCTGAACCTGGATCATTTAACACTACCATAAATGAAGTCTTCAAACTAAATAATATTCCAGAATTGACATTCCCCACCTATCCACCATCATTGGAGATCCTTAATAGTATCTCCAAAAATTTACCAGATTTCAATGTCAGAATTAGTGACTCTAAAACTTTACCATCTTCCTACACCAACAAAACTAAGAATTGTAACAGTGACAGTGACTCTAGAATCGAATTGTCAAGTACACCTCCATATACACCACCACAGTCAAGTAAATCCATGAAAAATTTTAACTGAATGAAGGATTTTTATAATGATAGTTGGTTGATTGGTTAGTTGGATCTTATAAATGTATTTGTATCAACTAATAATTGGATTCCAATAATTATTTCTAATGTATCTACCTCTAAATTGTCCAAATTAATTTACATTTATGTGCATAATATTCTAAAAGTAGATCAGGTTTTTTTTTTTTCAAATTAAAAAAAAAATGTACTTTCGGACAGTTTAATCAACTTTTTTTTATTTTATATAATATTTAATTTTAGAGTAACATTTAAAATTAAAATTATATATTTTTTAATTGCAAATGAAACCACAACTGGTAAAATTATCAAGTTTAGACTATATATGGATATATGCATCGGATGTAGAAGTAGAAGAATCTTATAGAATTCCTGTTTCATTTAATATTGTAGATTCTTTAAAAATGAAATTGGATCGAAGTGAAATTACTGGTGCTACTGATCCAGTAAGAGTTGTTTTTGATGCTTCTGATTATATTCATTTAGTTATTGTTACTCATGATAGACAATGTTTTTTGAAAAGTATTATTAATTTACAAGTTAAAGGATTAATTAACAGTTATACAATTGAAGATGAAAATAACTACACTGGTCATTTAATTATGGGTGAATCTTCTCTTAATGATCTTAAAGAGGAAAATTATCGAGGTTATGTTGCACAAGTTTATTGTAAAGGACATCAGCAATGTTTACGTTTATATAATTTATTTAAATATAGTTATTATCCTTTTGGTATTTATGCTATGGGAAAATATTTTGAATCTTATCAGTGTTTTTTTGATTATCAACAAAATTTAAATGAAAATTTTCAATCCAGAGGAATATTTAAATTGTTGAAGAATCTAAAGGAAAATATTCGCTTAAATTTTTTAGCAGTGATATTGATAAATTTTTTTCCACCATATCGTATACTCTCATTTGATATTGAAGCTAGTCGACATGATTTATCTGGTGTTATACCTCGTGGTGATAGTCCTCATGATCGATTAGTAGTTACTTCATTCCAAATAGCTACAGTTATTTATCCTGAATATCCTACTAAATTAACAAACTTAGAAACTCTATTAGTTGTGTGGAGAAATTTTCTCCAGGAGTGGGGTATCAGCCCCCTTCAGCCCCTTGAGCCACTTTTAGCCCTGAGGGGCCCAGCCCTCTCAGAAGGGGCAAGCATCTTGTTTACTACTACAGTGACTAATTGATCACAGATGCTGCACGAGTATGCATGGTCAAATGACCTCTGCTCCTTGCAGTCCAGTGTTGCAAAGTGTATTTTTATAAGAGACAGTATATCTCTTACTTTAGCAGGACAATTAAGGAAAATCCTGCTCCCTCTTCGTTACCATAGTAAAGATAGTGGACATTGTTGTCTATGCTTAAGACAGCAAGAATCAAACCTTCTGCTTTACTTCATCGAGGTAATGGCAAGGAAGCTACAAGTACTAGGTCAGTTTTTTTTGTGCAAGGGGCAGTGATGGCATGGGGCGCTGTGGCGTCTTCAGATTACTTTTGACTCTGCTGAGAGTGACACTGACGCCAGGATAACCAACAAAGAACACTGATCTGTGCGTTAGTGTGGACAAAGTGTCTCACAAAACACGATAAACACTTACAGAGAAGTGTGATCAACTTCTTAGTGATATTGTATGAACAATTGTTGATGAACAGTGTAACAACGAGTGTTGTGATCCAACAGAGTGTAGTGCGACATTCTTCAAAGAACACTATTCTTCAATCAACTCAACAGATATCCGGGCGTAATTACGGGTCAGATACATATACCCAGGAAAGTGTTCTAACTCGTGATGTACTACTATTGACTGCGTAGTTGAGTATAAAGTCGTGAGTTAGTCACTTATCATAAACCCCGGTGATATGCGGACCATTGAGTCCACACAAGTAGGTATTTTGTCAGCCATCAGTGAATGAAATATGCTGACATAACACCCCCTAGGGGTAATTTATAATCTTACAAATTATATTTCTTGACAGCCCATTGTGAGATGGTTTCGACAGCTTCTAGACCTCGTCTGCAGGGGCGGCTGTGCAGGCGATGATTTGTCTTTAAGTTAAGTTTTCACTGTTTAAACTTAACTGGTAATGCCATTTCTCAACATAATTGGTCGTGCTCAAACCGGATAAAGACCACACTGCGGTCCAAATATGTTGTACAACAGTGTACAAATAACCTATGAGCCAAGGTCCTTCGAAAAAAACTGTAAAACTAGTGTTTTACAATATAAATCAGTATAAATGAGTCCCTCCAGACTCAATCACAGAGAATGGGCAGCCAAAAGAAAATGGGCACTCACCCAGCGTTCACCCAAAGAAAACGGGAGCTGGGTGACTCACCCACACCCTCCATCCACTGCTCCAATCTCGAAAGTGCTGATTAAGACAACAGCAACCCAAGTGATGTTCAGTTTGTCTGAGTATATATACACATAGTGTTTATAATGTTTATAGACAGAAATTAAGAGACAAGATTGTGTTAAAGTTTGTTTCTTATAGATAAACCTGTTATTTTAAAGGAACTTATATATAAAGTGTAAGCTTTCAAACATATATTAACAGTGACATTTATATATGTGTAAGTAATATTCACGTGTGATTTACAGTTATACAGTGACATTTATAGTGTATAGTGAATGAAGAGTATAACGTTATTTACGATTAATCATCGTGGTCAGGCTGACACAGCAAACTCAAGCCATAAACACCAGCCACATGTACTCTGTACCCTACACGGTCATTGACCCTGAGGTTAAGGTTAGTGGGTCAGTAGTGTCTGACTCGATTATTGCTGACTTAAGCATAACAAAAACTCAGCTGTTTATAGCAGTACAGTGTTTTTTAAACACTCTAAGTGTGGTGCTGGAATTTTCAGTATACCATTAAAATGGCTTGTTTGAAAACTCAGTTTCAGTCTTTACAGACTAAGATTACACAATTAGAAAATCTAATTTCAGTTTGTATAGGATTAACTCAAGATACAAACATAGATTTTGATGATCTTGAGGTCAAATTCGAATTATTTACACAATGACTGGAAATAATTAATTCAGACTATACACATTATGAAAATAAATTTCTTGAATCAGATCCATCTGAGGATGAAATTAAAAATGTTTTGGATACTTTTAGTAATCAACAGTTAAGGTGGACAGGAGTACAGGCTATCTGCCGCAAAACTCTGTCACAGAGACCTACTGTAACTAGTGGTCAAACACCTGTTACACCTGTAACAACAACAAGTGTCCCATTACCAAGCTTACCTACATTGTCATTACCTATTTTCCAAGGTCATAATTATGAAGAATTCATTAGTGGTTTTCAATCCATAGTAAATTCACGAACTGACATAGATGAGATTGGTAAGTTTAATTATCTTAAATGTCTTGTGAAGGGAGAACCCTATGAACTGATTAAGTCATTTCCGGTGGTAAAAGGCAATTATCGAATAGCCTTACATGTCTTAGCAGACAATTACTTTGATGCTGACAAGGCCAGAGTTAGACATGCAGTCTTAATATCAAGCTTGAAGCCACCCAAACATTGTTTTTCAGACTTACAGGCATTTAGAATCACATTAGACAATAGTCTGAGATCTCTAGGTGCTAAATATGACCTAAGGCAATGTGATTGGTTTATCAGTGGTATTGTACAAGATAAGTTGTCACCACAAACTATTGAACGATTAAATATTATGTTCAATAAACGCTATTTCACTTGTGAGGAAATTAGCAATGGTTTACAAACAATAGTTTCATGCATGCAAGCAACGAGACAAGATGAAAAATCCACAAATCCTACTGTGGATAATAAACCTTCAACTCAGTATAAGAAGAGTATACCTACTCCCACTAAACCACATAATGGGAAATCCCATATAGGCATTTATCAAGCTGTGAATGCAATAGACAGTAAACAGACTGTCATACATAAACGTGCTCCAAAATGTGTACTTTGTGATGGAACACATTGGGCACAGTATTGTATTCAATACACATCAATGGAGGCATGTAAACAACATGTTCATCAGCTGAAAAGGTGCATCAAGTGTTTAGGTGAACACAAGGGAGGTAAATGCTCACTGAAGAAGTGTTTTAAATGCAAGGGTATGCATCATACCGCATTATGCCCAAATACTTTTGCTGAACAGCAGAAGACTTCCACAGCATCAGGAAGTCAACAAGCAACAGCATTAAATGTGAGAGATAAGTTTAAAGCAACTGCTCTCCCGATAGCTCGAGTTGAGTTATCTAATAAATTACACAAAACCAATGTGCTAACACTATTTGATCAAGGCTCACAAAGGTCCTTCATAAGAAGAACAGTGTTGCAGAAACTGAATAAACAACCCTATGCCAAAATACAGTTAGATATAGCTGGTTTTTTTCCACAATTCTGGTAAACAGACATATGACCTAGCCAGAATCACTGTTGTTCTAGGAAACAGGAAAAAGACAGTAGAAGCTGTGGTAGTAGATGATTTGCCTAAGTCTGTGCAGATCCAGAGATTAAAAGAAACAGTTGCAGCACTGAGAGCAGCTAAGGTCAAGTTAGCCTGTCCTGACATACAGACGGACACAATTAGTCCAATTGATTTAATCATTGGAAGTGATTATTATCACTGTTTTGTGCAAAATATAGTAAGTAAACATGATGTTCACTTGCTGAAAACAGCAGGAGGCCACATGATATGTGGTCCCATTCCCTCTCAAAGTGGGAAAGAAGCTGATATTGATTCAGTGGAAAATGTACTAGTTACGAGAATAACCGCTGATCATGTACCACAGCAAAAATTATCATTACTGGAAGAAATGAATGAACCAGTTGATAAGTTGTGGGATTTAGATGCGATAGGTATTGATGTAAATAAACCAAGCCCACAAGAGTCTCAGACTTATAACCAATATTTGGACACTGTCAAATATGAAGATGGACAGTATTGGGTTAGGTTACCATGGAAATTAAATCCACCACATCTGCCTAGCAATTATCGCATGGCTTTCGGACAAATGAAAGGACAAATACATGAGCTCAGGAAGAATCCAGAGCTACTGACTGTTTATGATAATATCATACAAGAACAGTTGGACAATAAATTCATTGAGGAAATAGTCGAAGATAAGTTGAAGACAGAAGCTCATTATCTCCCGCACCATGGAGTCAGAAAAGATTCTGAAACCACTCCACTACGTGTTATATATAATTGCAGCACACGTGCAAATAAAGATGTAGCAAGTCTTAATGACTGAATGATGACCGGACCCTCACTAACTGAGAAGCTTGGAGACGTGCTTATGAAATTTTGCACAAACCCATATGCCTACACGGCTGATATTTCCAAAGCTTTCTTAAGAGTAGGACTACAAGAAATAGATAGAGATTATACTCGATTCTTGTGGCCTGAAAATCCACATGATTCCCAAAGTCCTGTGAAAACTTATCGTTTCAAATCAGTATTGTTTGGTGCAACATCTTCTCCATTCTTGCTAGAAGCTACTCTAAATACACATTTGAAGAAATCTGAAAGTCCCTTCAAAGAAATCTTAAAGAAAAGTTTCTATGTGGACCATCTTCTAGGTACTGTGAATAAAGAGGAGGATTTGAAATCCTTATACAGAGAAGCTAACAAGGAGATGAAAGAAACAAATATGCCTCTAAGGATGTGGAATACTAATTCAAAGCAATTAAGGGAACTTATCAATGAAGATTTCCCTGAAACTGAAATTCCTGATTGCAACAATATGCTGGGACTTAATTGGAACACACAGGAAGATACTTTGAGTCTCAAAAAGATAAACAATAAATCATGCAGTACACTCACTAAACGTAGTTTACTGTCAGAGGTATCACAATGTTTTGATCCTCTTGGACTCGTCTCACCAATTACCATAAAGGGTAAAATGCTTATGCAAGACGCATGGAAGCTCAAAATTGGATGGGATGAAAAATTGCCTCTAGAAATGAGTCAAGCATGGGATGAAATATCCAGGGAGATTAAGCAACTTCATCAAATAAAATTTCCCAGACAAATAGGTCAAGAGGGAAACAAGTACACATTACATGTGTTCTGTGATGCGTCAACCAGAGGTTATGGCGCTGTAGCTTACATGAGTAATGCTGAAGGAAGTACACTAATTACTTCAAAGGCCAGGGTAGCACCCTTGAAGGTCAGAACTGTACCACAATTGGAACTGACAGCACTCTATGTAGGTACAAATTTAGCTGTCTATCTCAACAATGTACTTGATCATCTCACTATTGAGAAAACCGTGATCTGGAGTGATAATGAGGCAGTTCTCCAGTGGTTAGGAAATAATAAGAGTAAGCTGGTCTATGTAGAGAACAGAGTAGCAGAAATAAAAGAGATGCAGAGAGATTATCTCTTTCTCCACGTCTCTACCCAAGAGAAACCAGCTGACATGTTGTCACGTGGTGTCCCACTCAAGAAATTTGTGGCTAATAAATTATGGCTTCACGGACCGAACTGGCTCTCTAATGAAAATAACTGGCCTCAGCAAAATCCTCACATTATGCCAGAAGAAACAGTCTGCTTGAACACAGCAGAAATAAGTTGTGTAAATACTGCAGACACAACAGAAATAGTCATTGATGGATCTAAATACTCATCTTTGGGTAAACTCTTAAGAGTTACAGCTCTTGTCCATAAATTCATTAAAGGAATAAAACCTGATTATGAATATCTTGAACCCATTAAATACTGGGTGAAACTAATACAGAAAGATGTTTTCTCTACAGAATATAAATTTCTGGAAGCACAAGATAAATCCCCAAAGAAACCTGTCATGATTAATTCTTTAGGACTTTATCTCAACTCAGAAAAGATTATAAGATGTCGAAGAAGAATTCATAATTCTTCACTACCTAAAGAAGCCATACATCCAATATTGATCCCCAAGAATCATTGGCTAACAAAACTGATTGTGCAAAACGCCCACAGTAACGTGTTACATGGTGGGGTAGCTGACACACTTTGTCATGTACGACAATCCTACTGGATACCTCAAGGTCGACAAAGTGTGAAAAAACAAATAAAGGACTGTATTACTTGTCGTCACTACGATATGCGAGTATGTCAGTATCCAGGTCCACCTCCATATCCCTCTGAAAGAGTTTGTCATATCACTCCATTTGAGGTGACAGGTGTAGATTACACTGGACCAATAATTTTAACCAAAACAGTTGACAAAGTTCCTATCAAGGTGTACATCTGTTTGTTCACTTGTGCTACAACTAGAGTAGTACATCTAGAAGTAGCCACTGACATGTCTGCTGAAACCTTTATCAAATTATTCAGAAGGTTTGCAGCCAGAAGGGCATGTCCTGGACTGATGATTTCAGATAATGCAACGAACTTTGTTGCTGGTGCTGCTTATATAAGCAAGATCTTTGATCAACCAGAAGTACAACAGATGCTGAATCAACGCAGTTGTCGTTGGAGATACATTCCTCCTAAATCTCCATGGCACGGAGGATTTTATGGAAGAATGATCAGCATTGTAAAACGTTGTCTAAGGAAGACTCTTCATCGTCAGAGAATAGAATTAGAAGAATTCCGTACAGTTGTGGCTGAAATAGAAAATAGAGTCAAGAACAGACCTCTAACTTATGTTACCGATGATCTGGACAATTTAGAAGTGTTAAGTCCATCTCATTTACTCCATGGCAGAAGGCTCGAACCTGTTCCTCCCATGAATGATAAAGAAATCATAGAGGATCCTACTTATTTCGAACCTGAGCAACTCAGACGTAAATTCAAACACCTTAATAAAGTGATTGAACGTTGGGAGAAAATTTGGCGAGAAGACTATCTCACCTCATAGAGAGAACACTTCTATGGAGCTGGTGTTCCTGAAAATCATAAGTCCTTAAGGCCTGATGACATAGTGATTATTGACAATGATGGTCCGAGGTCCAAATGGGCACTTGGAAAAATTGTGACCATATATCCTGATGCAAATGGAATAATCAAGACAGTTGATGTTTTAAGCAAAGGTGTAGTGAATAAGTGGACAATAAATAAACTAGTGCCATTAGAATTACATAGTGTTGAAAACAAAATTAGTGATTCTCCAGAAACCACACTGACTAAAGCTGTTCAGAAAAGACAAGCAGCAGTGGTGGCGAGTGAGAAAATCAAATTAATGTTAAGTGATGAATAGTTCACCTGCAGCGAACCTCCGCTGCCCCCCAGTGTGGAGAAATTTTCTCCAGGAGGGGGGTATCAGCCCCCTTCAGCCCCTTCAGCCCCTTTCAGCCCTGAGGGGCCCAGCCCTCTCAGAAGGGGCAAGCGTCTTGTTTACTGCTACAGTGAGTAATTGATCACAGATGCAGTACGAGTATGTGTGGTCAAATGACCTCTGCTCCTTGCAGATCAGAGTTGCAAAGTGTATTTTTATAAGAGGCAGTATATCTCTTACTTTAGCAGGACAATTAAGGAAAATCCTGCTCCCTCTTCGTTACCATAGTAAAGATAGTGGACATTGTTGTCTATGCTTAAGACAGCAAGAATCAAACCTTCTGCTTTGCTTCATCGAGGAAGTGGCAAGGAAGCAACAAGTACTAGGTCAGCTTTTTTTGTGCAAGGGGCAGTGACGGCATGGGGCGCTGTGGCGTCTTCAGATTACTTTTGACTCTACTGAGAGTGACACTGATGCCAGGATAACCAACAAAGAACACTGATCTGTGCATTAGTGTAGACAAAGTGTCTCACAGAACACGATAAACACTTACAGAGAAGTGTGATCAACTTCTTAGTGATATTGTGTGAACAATTGTTGATGAACAGTGTAACAACGAGTGTTGCAATCCAACAGAGTGTAGTGCGACATTCTTCAAAGAACACTATTCTTCAATCAACTAAACGGATATCCGGGCATAATTACGGGTCAGATACATATACCCAGGTAAGTGTTCTAACTCGTGATGTACTACTATTGACTGCACAGTTGAGTATAAAGTCGTGAGTTAGTCACTTATCATAAACCCCAGTGATATGCGGACCATTGAGTCCACATAAGTAGGTATTTTGTCAGCCATCAGTGAATGAAATATGCTGACATAACACCCCCTACGGGTAATTTATAATCTTACAAATTATATTTCTTGACAGCCCGTTGTGAGATGGTTTCGACAGCTTCTAGACCTCATCTGCAGGGGCGGCTGTGCAGGCGATGAGTTGTCTTCAAGTTAAGTTTTCACTGTTTAAACTTTACTGGTAATGCCATTTCTCAACAAGTTGTATGTTATCCTAATTGTAAAGAATTTAAAAAATCTATTATTACTAAGGATGGAATTTCTGCTAAAATTAAATTTTATGAAACTGAAAAGAAAGTATTAAATAGATCTTTAGAGATACTTAGTAATCCTCAGTATATATTTGCCACTGGATATAATACAGATGGATTTGGTCATCCTTTTCTTTTTAGACGAGCTTTATTTCATGGAATTCTACCTGGACATATATTTAATAATGAGTATAGTCTTAAATCTTATTGCTATGATATGAGTTTAGTTCCTTATATGACTCTAGCTTGGATATTAAATATCGTCGTTATGATGTGCCGTAAAAAATATTTTCCCATAGGAAAATATGTTGAACCTCCTTCTGATAGTCTAGATGCTTATGCTGAAGCTCTTCTAGATCGAAGAAAGCCAAAGTTTAATATTACCGATATAAATCTAATGTATAAAAATCTCGAATATGAAAATATAGAACCCGATCTATTTTTTTTTTAAATTTTCTAAATTACTGTACTATAGATGTTGATTTAGTTACTCAATTAAATGGAATATTAAATATGGTAAGAATTACCATGGGTTTATCAAGAATGGCTGATCTTAATCCCAATGATTGTTTAGGTCCAAATTCAACAACTATTATTAAACGTTATATTATAAATACTTTTAATTCAATATACATAGCACCAATTGATTTTAATTTACTTAATTCAGGAAAAGCATCTTATTATTCAAATATTAATTATGAAGTTGGTCGAGAAAATCCGCTTAAATATTATGTACTGTCTACGACTCAATGTCATAATATGGATAGGGGAAAAAAATACATACAAAGGTGCTGAAGTTTTAGAGCCTTTAAAAGGTGTACATGTATCTTCTAAAAATGAAGCACTTTATGTTTTTGATTTTGCATCACTGTATCCTAGTATAATTAGAGATTACAATTTAAATCGCGGATTTGTAATGCGTATTCCTCGAGATAAAATTTCTGAAGTTGATACGGAAGATTTTCATATATTACAAATGGAAGAAGATCCTTATTCTATTTATATTAGTGTAAAAGTTAAAGAGGATTGTTCCTATACAGAATCGCCCTTTCGAAAAATTTGTGAAAGACTAGTGAATGAACGAAGTATTATGAAAAAAATGGAATGATAACTCAAGCAAATGCTCTTAAAATTATGGTGAATTCAATTTATGGTGCAATGGCTTCATTGGCATCTTTTACTGATGCTTTAGTACCGGGAATGGTAAAAGCTGATGGTCGTTATCATTTAAATAGGGCTCGAATTTTTTACGAAGAACTGTCTGATTAAATGCAAACTTTGTACGGAGATAGCGATTCCATCTTTATAAAAGTCCCTCATTCGTTAGGTACGGGGGAAGAATTAGCAACATTATACAATCAAAATTTGAGAAAACACTTACCCTTTTCAGATTTTCTTAAGTTAGCATTTGAAAATTCTCTTGGTGTATTAGTTTTAGCACAAAAAAAACATTATATGACAATTCAAGAATGTGAAGTTGGAAATAAGTGTAAAATAAGTAGGTTTAAAGAATCATAGTGATATGAATAATATAATTCAACAGATACTTATTATTTTACGAGATAATAATAACAATAATAATTCTGATGATGATAACCATCTTCTCTTGTTAGAATGTATAAAAAAATTAATTACTGATTGGTTTAATAAGATTATAATGGAAAATGATAATAGTAAAGAAATTAATGAATATTCTGAATGGCCATTTAAAAATACAATTAAAATTCGACCACTTTATACTTATAAATCGACAACTTGTATTATCTATTGTTTAGGTATAAAAATTGAGAATGAAAACCCTGGATTTTTTAAATCAGAAGCAGGCACTCATATTTCTTATTATATAATGATCCTTCTTATTCCTCAAATTAAACATTTACCAAAGTGCCTTTATTTGTCCGATAGATTTATTTAAATATAAAATTCAAACTGTGAATCGGTCTGTGGGTTTAATTGCAGATGTAGGTCAAACTATTAATGCTCTTATTAAAGCTATAGATTGTCAATCATATTCTATAGAAAACTTAAGTATTAGTTATCAAACAAATGAGAGATATAATCTTTATCAGAAACATATTAATCAAGGATATAAAGTTTGTAATTTAAGCATGTGTAAGTTATTTTCATCATCATATCTTAAAATTGATTTGTCTACATTATTCCCTGCTTTTTACAACAATTATGTTTTAAACCCTTTTTTTTTATAGTTCATCTTTAAGTAATATAAATAAATGGTGGTGGTGGGAAGAAGATAGAAAAGAGAGTGAAAATGATGATAATTCAATAGAAAATATAGTAACAAATAAAGTAGTAAAAAAACATTGTAAAAATAATTATTCTTTTATTCTTAATATTACTTTGCATTATAATGAAGGAAAAATGTGGGCTACTTTAAATTCAGATATTCAAAAGAAAATATTTAATAATTTCAAAGATATCTCTACATTTTTAACATGTACTATTGCTAAATTTACTAAACTAATACCAGTCTGTGCTGTGAATTCTTCTTCTTCTTCCAATACAATATTTTCATTAACTACATTTGATGAAATTATTGCTTTTTTAGGTTTTGTATATAATATTGAAAATGTAAAGGATCTAGTACTCTTACCTCAAATATATAATAATAATAATAATAATAATAATAATAATAATAATAATAATAATAATAATAATGATAAATGGTTAATTGTATTACCTTTTGTAGCATTACGAAAAGAATTAGAATCACCATTAGAGAAAATTTCCTTTACATTTTTTAATTTTTTTTCTATAATATACAAGAATTTAAATTGTAATATTAATATAAAATGAACTCAATCGCAACAACATCTTATTATAAAGCTCTTCAACAACAAGAACAACAACAAATGCTACCTCCTCCCTCTCCTTCTCAATCACACCAATACCATCAAAAAAACAACAGCAAATGTATTCTCTTCCAAATTCAACACCACCACCACAATCTTGGCTTCAACAAGAACAACAAAAATTATTTTATAATACTTTACATTTAGTGAATAAAGAGGAGGATGTTTTAAATATGGTCGTAGAAATGTTAGATAAACCAATAGAATCTCCTTATGCATTACTCCCCGAAGAACCACCTAATTATAATAATGATACAGTGACTACCATTCAAGAATTAGAAGAAAATTATCAGAAACCTAAAATTTAAAATTTTTTAAAAGATTTTGAAGCTCAGTATCAAAATGATACAAATTATACAGTTCTTTCAGAAAGGATAATAACAACCAAAGTTGGAAATCTTAGACGATTTAAAATTAATGATGAGTATTTGAAAAGGTTACAAATTAGGTTGATAGAAGTTAAATGTTATTTAGTTTCAGGTGGATCTGAAAAAGCTTATCAGACTGTGCCTAATAAAATATCTGGTATAGAGTTTAATGAAAGTATTAATACAATTTTTGAAGAATTTTTAATATTACCTTTAATAAAAGATTTGAATGCCAATCATAAAGCTAAAATAAATATAGACGATAAAGGTAAAGGGAAATGGAGTGCTGCTATGTATGTCGAGCCTCATAACAATAAACAATGTACTATAAATTGTCAAAAAATTTTATCTACAAAATATTATGGTGATGATGGAAAGATTTTTATTAATGAATGTTTAATGAAACGTATTTCACTTGGAGTTCAGTTTTGTCCATTTGTAGCTAAAGAAACTGCTGTTGCTAGTAATGATAAATTATTCACAACCCCTTTAGGTAATTTATTTGTAAAAAATTCTAAATTATACGGTATTGGACTTCATCAAGTTCCATATGATAGTGAAACTTTTATAGATACAATAGAAAGTAAAATACCTGTTAATGCCATAATTTCATTTGATATAGCTGATTTGGGAGTAATTGAAGGAAAATTGATTCTTTATTTACGCAATCTTGATTCGGTTTTTTATTCGGATATTCCAGCAAGTAATATACAAAAGACTGCACCTAATGCTATAAAAAATTTATTATCAACTACAAATATATGTAATAAATTAGGTGATAAGTATAAAGAAATAATTCCTAAAGTAATTAATAAAGATATTTATGATAATGTTTACAATACAAATAATAGTAATTTTAATAAATGTCATTGTAATAATGAACTGTCTTTAAAAAGGAAAAAATGGACGATGGCGATGAATGTAAAACAATAAATGATAAGAATGATATTTTTAATCATTCAGATATAATAGCAGCATCATCAGCATCAGTTTTAATGGGGAGAATAAACACAACTACTACTACTGCTGCTGCTTCTACTACTACTATTGATAATGATAATGCTGCTGCTGTTACTGTTGTTGTTAATGATTATGAGAAAGATGAAAATGATGCAATAAATTTTCTTAATAATATCATTTAATGTATTTTAATAAAGAATGTATTGTAATATATAATAAATAAATAAAAAAAATGACTACACCTAATATTGTTTCATTGATACTTGATAAAGTAGATTTCTTTAATATTATTGGATCTTCCGGAATAAAAGAGAGAATAGATATCAAGAAATTATTAGAAAACTCTGACAATAATAATAATCAACAAACTATTTTACTTTTAAATAATATCCTTAAAATGTTTGATATTACTGATCGATATATACTAATGCATGATGTAACTTTTCCTAAAAGAATGAAAAATATTATAGAACAATTAAAGGATGAAAATAAAAATCTTTTACAAGCCATTGTTGAAAAGCAAGAAGAAATAAATAATCTACAAGATACTGCCAATGAAAATAATAATGAATATGAAAAAAAATTACAAATAATAAAAGAATTAATAGATGAAAAACAAAATTAACGCAAGATATTGAAGATAAAAGAAGTAAAATTATAAATATTAATGTTCAATTAAATACGTCAAAAGAAAATTTAAAGGAATGTATAGAACAAAAAGAAAAGTTAAATAAAGAGATTAAAGAAATTAAAAAAGATCAAAAAATGAAATGCTTGATTTTTCAAAAAAAAAAAAAAAAAAAAAGAAATCTTTAAAAAATGCAAAAAAGATTTAAATGATGTTAATTATCAATTAACACAATTAAATTCTGAAAAAAATAGACTAAAAATACAACTTGATAACGAAATTGAAGAAATGAAAATTATTAAAAATAAAATAGATAAATTAAATGATAAAATTAACCCTTTGACTGTTTCAGGCCCCTCTCTGAAACTGTCATTCTATGTCGCCAAATATTCGAAAAAAAAATTATTTTTTCTTATGAAAATGTTAGGAATATTTTTACTAGTGTTTTAAGCCTAAAAAAAAAATTTTGCCATCAGTACTTACCGAGATATAGAGCCGCAAAGTTTGCAGAAATTGACGTGCGTATGGCAACAGCGGCGACTGCCGCCCACCCGGTATACTTTTATTTACTCTAATTCAAAGGTTTCTTGCATTTTTCAATATTTTTCTTTTCCAGGTAACTTATGTGGCCTATGAGACCAATGTAAGGTGCATTGTTCAAATATAGACTCATTATTTACAACACAATAACAGAACAAACTTTATCACTATTAGTTTGTGTATACACTTTGTTTGCACAAACAAACAATACAAAACAATCTTTATTACTATTGTTCCATAATATATATACATATGTACAGTCACTAACCACATTCCTAGAACTGCTGCAGCTTGTGGAACTCTTTGAAACATGGGTATATGCAGAGGGGCACTTCACACTCCTCACACATAAAACGAGTGTCTCTGCGTGTTTGTGGGCATTTTGTGCTATGCATACATACATAACACCTCTTCTGAGCATTTTTCTTGGCAGTAGTAGGAGGCAGTTGTATAGGGTAGTGATCATCAGGCTTCATACAAGATGACGTCTGTGGGCGCTGGTCTATTGCAGGAGTTGCTCCTTGGTACTTTGCAATTATTTGTCTGATTACTGACAGGCTAAATTCACCATATTTTGGTGTTTTGTTGATCTTCAACTTGTATATGTTATAAGCATTTAGCATAGAGATATCAACAAGATGGAAAAAAAGTTTGATATACCACTTATAACTCTTGCGTACACAGTCTGCAAACCCAATCTGCATGTCACATTTGTCCACTAAGCGCATATTGAGGTTGTAGTCCATGACAGCTGCAGGCTTTAGAATGGGTGCATTGGTCTTTCTGTTGTCCCTGCCACTGGGCACCATTTCCTTTCTGTGAACTGATGTCAACAATGTGACATCACGTTTGTCATTCCACCGAAATGCCATGATGTCATTGGCAGCAAAGGCTTGCACCTCACCTCTGCGAGTGCCAGCGTCGAACCTTGGCATATGTTTGCAATTACTACGCACTGTGCCACACACGTCTGTCAAGTTCACTCACAAGAAATCACTGAGTAAGGGGCTTGTGTACCAGTTATCAGTAAATAACATATGCCCCTTACCAAGATATGGTTCCATCATTGTTCGAACCACATCACCAGAGATACCCAATAACTTAATGGTATCTCTCAAAGTATTACTGCCAGTGTACACAATAATATCTAAAACAAGACCACTTCTGCAATCACACAGTACAAATAGCTTTATACCAAAGTATTTCCTCTTGCTTGGTATATATTGCTTGAATGAGAGTCTTCCTTTGAATAAAATCAAGGACTCATCAATAACAACCTTCCTGAAGGGATAAAAATACATGCAGCACTTTTGTTTCAGGTACATAAACACATTTCTTATCTTATATAACCTGTCGCTTCTGTCAGGCCTGGTTTTGTCTGAAAAGTGTAACATATGTAACAGTATCACGAAACGATTGACACCTATAATGTCACTAAAACCTGGAGTTGAAATCAGGCGATCTGTTGTCCAGTATGTGGTGACAGTGTGCTTATACACATGTGGCATAAGCATTATTGAGGCAAAAAACAGGTACATCTCTGCCACAGTTGTCTCCTTCCACTTGTGTAGCCGTGATTTTGGTGAGAGAATTGTATTAGCCATGGTGTAATCAGAGTATGTGTTTGTTTCCCTGACAATGATGTCCATCAGGGGTTCATCGAAGAATAACTCAAAGCAGTCCAGTTCACTGGCATTGTTCCCAAGTGGACAAGATGGCTTTATTCCACTTTGTGTTTCATCAAAGTCATGGGGACTGGGAACAAACTCGTCACCGTCCTGCCAATCCCAGATGCGGTCTGCTGGTGGGGTCTGGATATTGTACCGTGGTTGTGGTTGTGCAGGTTGTGGTGGTGCAGGTTTTGGTGGTGCAGGTTGTTGGAGTATAGGGTAGGGTGAGGCTGGTTGTTCTGCTGAGTCAGCCGCGTGGGTAGTAGCGTGGCCCGGTGATGGTGCCACATGGGCCGTGCCACCCTCACTATCACCACCACTGCCTCCTCCCTCACTGTCACCATTCATACCCATCGTTACAATATCGTCATCTTCACTATCAGGTCGTGGTGTAGGGCCATGGGATATGCTCCCAGAGTTTCTCCTTCCCCTTGGAACAACATATGAAACACTACCAGACCACATGCTACGTCGTACATACTGGCGCTTCACTGGGGAATATTCACTCTCACTGTCACTAGAACTGCTTTCAATGACCTTGAAATCACTATCACTATCACTATCACTATCACTGCTATCATCTGGGTGTTGTACACGACCAAATAGTTTCCTCTTTCGCCCTGGTACAGGCGAACGTGAACGTGAACAAGCCGGCACAGCACCAGAGGTCGAAGGTTGTGGGTCATCTGGGTTTTCGTCACTATTTACGTTATCCTCGGCACTTTTTTCGGTAACACTCACTTCAAAACCCTGGAATTCACTGTCACTGACATTTTCATCGCTGTTAGAGCTATCACTTGGGAATAAAAGACCTCCAATCCGCCGAGGAGTGAGGAACTTCTTAAATTTAAATAATAAAATGAAAGAATTAGAAATATTAAAACGAGAAAAGAATAACTTAGAAAGAGAAAATAATTTAGAAAATTTTAAAGAATTAGAAAAATTAAACATAAAAATAAATAAATTAGAAAAAAATATTGTAGAAATTAATGATGAAAAATCAAAATGTCTTAATAAATTACTGGAATGTGAGAAAAAAAATGAAGAATATGAAAATTATAAAGAAATCTTAAAACAATTAAAAAACAAAATATCGATATTAGAAATTGATTTAAAAAATATAACAGAAGAAAAAATAATAATTAGTGATGAAAAAGAAGTATGTAATAGAAAATTAATTTTATGTGAGAAAAAGAATGAAGAGCGTGAAAATTATTTATCTGAATTAGAGATTGATTTACAAAAAATAAAAGAAGAAAAAAACAAATATAGTACTCAAATAATTGAACTTCAGAAAAATCTTCAAAAACAAAATAAAAATAACGATTCATTAATTTCTGAAAACAATGACTTTTTAAACGAAATTAAAAAAAAGGAAAAAATAATAGATTATTTAAATAAACAAAAACAAAATTATGAATTGATGAATAACAAAGATGATGAAATTAGTAAACTTCATAGTAAAATTGAAGAATCTAAAAATGAATTAAAATTAAAAGAAAGTAAACTTGAAAATGAAATAAAATATAAAGATAGTAAAATAGAAAAATTAGATTCAGAATTAAAAAGTTTAAAATTAAAAGAAAATAACCTTGAATTTAAAATAAAACAACAAAATTTAAGTATCGAACAAAACGAGATTAAAAAGAGAGAGTTATTAAAGGAACTTGAAAATATTAAATTATTAAACATTAAAGAAAAAAATGAAGAATTAGAAAAATATACCAATAAAATTACAGAATTAAATTTAAGTATCGAACAAAATAATATTGAAAAGAGAGAGTTATTAAAGGAACATGAATTAAACATTAAAGAAAAAAATGAGGAATTAGAAAAATATACCAATAAAATTCAAGAATTAAATTTAAGTATTAAACAAAAAGATGTAGAATTAAAAAATTTAAAAAAGAAAATAATAAATAAAAGTGCAAAGGTAAATCCAATACCAAAAAATCAATTACCTTTTGATAAAGAAAAAGTAAAAATATTAAAACCTGAAACTCATAAAGAATGTGAGGTAAAATTAAATGAACCAGATAAAGAAATAAAAATAAATGAATTAATATCAGAAATAAATAAAGAGAATGTAAAAATAAATGAATTAATATCAGAAATAAATAAAAAAGATAAAGAATGTGAGGTAAAAATAAATGAATTAAATTTAAAAATATTTGAAAATAATAATACTTTACAAAAACTTAATAATTCACTAGAATATTATAATAACACAATAAAAAAAAATATTGAAGATTTATATAAGACTGTGGAAAATATTAAGACTAATATTGATCAAATTGTATCTATAGATAGCATTGTAAATATTATTTTAAGTAATTTATCTTTATATACTCAATATAATAAAAATGATTTTGAAAAAAGCATATTTGATATTATTTACATTTATAGGAAAAAATTAATGATTGAATTTGAAAATGAAAGAAAAGAAAAAGAAAAATTAAATTTAGATTTAGTTACAACATTTTTGACACAAATTTTAATTAAAAATGAAAAGAAAATTGTACCAATTGAAATTAATAATAGATTACTCTTTATTGAAAAAAAAATAAAATCATTTACTAATTATATAGCTAAAGATGATGAGAAAATGAAATCTTTCATCTCTAATTTAGAAATTGAGGTTGAACTCGTTAAAGCTTATACATTTATTTATTCTTTATATTTAAACATATTAAAAAATGTAAGTAAAACAAAACAAATAACTCTTCAACAATTTTATTATAAAACAATAAAATATTTAAAATATAATCCAAATATTAAAGTTATTAGCAAAATAAAAATTTTAAATGCTCAAAAAAGAAAATTGTCAAATGAACTGACAAAATGGTCAAACTTTAAAATAGCAATGAAAATTAATGATTCAAACTCACTCTCATCAATTTTAGCATCAGTAATTACAACAATAGTACAATATATTATACAATATTTAAAAAACAAAAATATTGATAATGATAATAATTTGGAAGAAATTTTTAAAAATAATGAAAATATGTCTCATATTTGTTTAAGTAGTCAAGCTAAAACAGAATTATTGAAATTAAATAATTCATTAATGTATTACATATTTTCATCAATGATTTCTGCTAAATTTTATAAATGTCTAAGTAATGTAATATTAGAAGAATTTGTAATACCTTTATTCAAATTATCTAAATATCAATTGCGTGATAAATCTAATGTGTTTTTGGATAAACTTTTTGATTTCAATAATATTCAACAAAAATTAGAAAATAAAATAGCTATTAATGATATGTCTGTCGATATGACCATACATAATTTGTCTATTATTAATGAAAATGAATCTATAAAATTTATTATGCCATCAAATAATGAAAATAATATAATTATATTTAAAAAGACAGAATTATTAGATGATAAAAATTACTTAGATGAAAATGATATTGAAAAAGCTATTGAGAAATGTATATGTATTTTTAAGAAGATGAAAGAAGATACCAGTAATGTTGACTATTTAGATTCTACATTTATTAATCAAATGAAATCCTATAAAAGTGATGATGAAGGAGAAACTACAATTAGAGAAGAAGAAACTGAAGATAAAGAAAAAAGAAAAACTTCAATTAAAGATAAAGAAATGGAAGACAAAGAAAGAAGAAGAAGATTTAAAAAATCCCATATTAAGAAAAAAGATGATCCAAATTCTGTTAAAGCAGATAAAGAAAAAGATGATTTATCAGGAACTAAGATGAAGAGAAGATCTAAGAGAAAAAAAGATTCAGATTCAGATTCAGAAAAAAGTGTGCAACAGTATGAAACTACAGATAATGATGATGATACTATATTTACAGATGTAGAATTAAATGATAATATAAGAACTAATAAAAAGAAAAAATAAAAGAAAAAAATTATTTTTATTAACAAAAATATAACTTAACTACCAAATCATTTTTTTCTTTTTAAATTTTTAAAAACATTATTACTATTTCTATATTGTATAATACAGTATAAAAATGTTCCAAATAAAACACAAAAAATAAATATTAAATATATAATAATAGAAAAAATATAAAATCCATTTAAGTTATCTTTAAAAATTATAATATTTGAAATATTATTGCTTTTATTAAAATTTAAATAAAAACTTTCAATTAATGAATACTCTTCAATTGTTGAAGAAGAAATTAGAGAGCAATTGTTATTATAAGTATTTAAAATTGATTTATTGTAATTATTAGTATTATTAATAATAAAATGTAAATGCTTTAATAATAAAAATATAATTTTACTATCATTATATTGTTCTTGTTCTTGTTTTTCAAAATGTTGAGGTAGAGGAGGAAATAGAATAATAAAATTACAAAAAGAAATTTCTAATCTTATTTGAAATAATCGGTTATTTGGCCATGTTATTTTAGTATTAAATTCAGTATAATTACCACTTTTTCCACAACAGTCTAATAGTAAAAGTATATGAGATTTTTCCATTATAAACATTGCATTACATTGAATATTATTATTATATTTGTTATATTCATCTTCTGTAACATCTAAATTAATTAATGTTACACTATTATTTGTAATGATATTTTTAGAACCAGTAATAAGACGACATTTAAAATTATCATCATTTAAAGATGAAGATAATAATGATGTTATTTGGACTGCTACCAAATGTAATAAAAATCCTATTTTTTTCATTTTTTTTTATTATTGAAATGTAGTACACTATTTATAAATGAAATATTAAGAAAAAAAAACTTTTAACAATAATAATTTCTTGACAAATTGTAAAATTTTCTAATTTTAATTTGCTATTTATTTATATATAGGAGTACTTAATTAAAGAATAACAAATAATTTTCCATGAAATTTATTATTATTTATTTATTGTTAAAGATGAAATTACAATATCAGATTTTGTTTTAAATTGAATACAAATATATTGTGGATTTATTCTATTACTCATTAAAATATACTCATTGATAAAAAAAAATATTTCACTTAATGATATTGAAAAAATGTTAATGTTATTAATATTTACAATAGCTTTTCTTACTTGTTCATGTGTGTGTAATTTTTGAATTAACACACTAATACAACTTATGATATTTCTTGTATCTTTATTAAATTTTATAAGAGATGTTATATAAAAATCTGTACAATTTAATTTTAATATGTCTGTAGGTGAAGTATCATGTGTAATAACAAATGTCATTTTTTTTTATTTATTATAATGTCAAATTTACACCAATAATCCAAGAAGCAATATTTTTACTTAGAACAGGTTTGATTAAAAATATTGTTAATAAAGTAATTAATCCTAATAACCAATTATTATCCCAAATAGTCCAAAAGAAAACAGTTAAAATTATAATTAAAATTATTTTTTCAATTTGATAATTAATGTATTCAGAAAGTTTCTTTTGTTTTATTAAATTAGATACCTTAGTGACTGGCTGCTCTGAATTTAAATTTGAGAATTTTTTATAATTAGTATTCATTTCTTCTTCTTCTTCTTCTTCTTCTTCTTCTTCTTCTTCTTCTTCTTCTTCTTCTTCTAAATTTTTATTAAGAGATGAATAAAGTTTATTATTTTTTTTTCTTGGAGATTTCCTTATAATGGGTTTATTTTCAGATGTAAAATGAGAATAGGGAGAGGAGGAATGTTGTTGTTGTTGTCTTGGTGGTGGGGGTAACAAAGTATTATTCTCATTTTCCATAGTATCACTGCTGTTATTATTTTGTGAACGCATATTTTTGTTTATATTTTTATATAGTAATTTTTTTTTATTTTAAAAATTATATAAAAATAACATATTAAATTTAGTTAAAATGGAATTAACTGGTAAACTTCCACCAGTTGTAAAAGTTCCATTACGAATATACCAATATCCCTGTTATTTAAATAATAATAATAATAATAATAATTTTAATTTAAAACAAAAACTAGCATTAACAAAAGATCAGACGTCATATGGAATATTATATATAGATGCTACTAATTGTCAAAGTACACAAAAAGAAGAAATTTTAAAAACTTGTAAAGTTCTCATAAATCATTCACCTGCATATCGTTATTTGAAAATTAATAATTCTAATTCTTTAGATAATATATTCATGTATAATAGTAAAATTTCAGTAAATGAATATTTTAACTTATATCAATATATGTTTGGTAATGGAAACACTGCAGAAGGAGAATATACTCTACCAAGAGGAAAAATAGAAAAAACTGATTGTAAAAGAATTACTATTACTAAAATTAGAGAATTTATAGAAGAAACTCATTGTTTTCATTTAGACTTTTTAAAGATTATTAAAAATTATATAAATGGAAAAGAGGAAAATAACAATAGTTATTTTGATAAAAATTTTGAATTAATAGAACAATGGATAGGTCTGGATAATAAAATGTATAAGAGTAATTACAGTGTATTTATAGAAGTTAAGAATTCAAATAAACTTATTCAATTTAAACATTCGAGAGGAATCTGTTCTAATTTTTTTAAAGAATATAGATTAACCTTTTGTAAAGAAATATCTTCGACTAAATATAAAAATCGTTTTTATTTTAATCATTTAATAGATTCCGAACGAAATCCATGTTTTATGTATTTAAAAGATGCAATTTTACATTTAAATAATAATAGACTTAAAACACTTATACCATTAGATTTTGATAAATTAATTGAATTTATAGTTAAAAAAATAAATGAAAAAAATATATAATGGCTTCACTATCTACATCTACAGTACCATCACCTTATTTTTTACCTCAGCCAACAGTTGCAGATTTACGAATTTCTAATTCTATGCATGAGAATTCCTATTGGGTACCTTTGGAAACAGGCAGTCTTCATTTAGAAAATAAATTATTACCATCTACTAATTCCTCTAAAAAAATTATTACTAATAATGATGAACATATTATCTCATCATCTTCATCTAAACAACGAAAAATTTTGGCTTTTTCTATAATGATAATATCATTTTTTGTTGGTATATTAATGTCTTTTTATGTATTAGGTACAAATATTTATACAGCTTTAATAAGTTTATTAATATTATTAATTACTATATTACTTATTGTTTTTATTTTAACTCTTAAATCATCATCATACTTACAGAAAATGAATCCTCAATCTATTGCATCATATGCTCAAAAAATTGTTTCTCCTGCTAAACATTTTATAAAACTTTTAAATATTTAAAAATAATGTTTGCAATTTTATTTATGATTATAATATTACTTATAAATTTGATTTCTTTCTAGTAAAGTTAATATATTTAGAAATGTAAATAATTTCTTAAAAAAAATTTTTTCTCTTGTGTTAAATACATTTTATATATCTAGGCTAAAGCCATTGTTATTTTTTTTTATATAATAAAAAACAAAAGAAAGAAATATGTTCGGAAATGCAATATTCACTTACTTAATTTTAATATTACTTCTGGCATCATGTCTATTTATTGTTATAACATCAGTTATGAATGAATATAATGTATCACCATTCTCACCTAAAGTAATGAATAGTACAGATGGAACCTCTCATACAAAATATGAAGTAGGAATATATCATGGTATTATTGGGTCTTTAGCTTGCTTCTTGACAATAATTACAATAATTAATACATATTCTTTATGTAAAGAAAATAAGAAGAGAGATATTGAACCTAATGAAATGTTAGAAGAGTAAAAAAAAAAAATAAATCTTATTTTCTGTATTTTTTTAAATAAATATATAAAAAATGAATGACACTAATAATAATAATCCTTTTATTGGAAATAAAAAACCTATTTTTTTAAAAAATAAAAAAATAAGTGAAAATATTATAAAAATTATAACAGCTACTTTAATTTTAATGGGATTGGCCTATATTTTAGGTGATAGTATTTTAAATAAAAAAATTTATTCAGATATTATTTATCATATACTAAATGAAACAAATAACAAAACTAGTTAATAATATATTATTATTACATTTTAATAATCTACTGTATATGACACATAAACAATTGGAGGAAGATTTTTTACAATGTTTTTTGGATTAATTAATTCTTTAAAATCAGGTGGTATAACCTCAGGTTTAAGATCTTCTTTATATTTAAATCGGCCTCTTGTATCTAAACGAACTTTTTCACCAGGCTGAGTTAACATTGTTGCTCCAAAATACCATTCTTTTGTAACTCCAAGAGGATTAAGAGTAGTTAATCCATTCCATTTACTATTTTCATATATACTATATACAATAGGGTGCCCCCAAATAGCATTAGAAAGGTAGCGATCTTCTGTGGTCTCATAAAAGTGCTGTTCCTCAAAACCTGTACCTACTAGAAGACGATAAGCAGAAATAGGATAAGTTTCTTTACGACGTTTATAATGATTAACGAAATTAAACTTATCTACTACTGGCCAATCATCAATAGTATTTCTTATTCTTAAAATGGGTTGATAATAACTAGATTTAATATGTCGATTCATCCAGTCATAAGGATGAACCTCAGCAATTGATGGTTGATCAATTAAAAGTTCATATGAGGAAGAGGAAGAAGACGGTTCATTTATGATTTCTCTTTCAATTATATTTTGAAATATAGGTTCTACATGTGAATAAGTATGAGTCTGTAATGGTTTTGCATTATTAGCTAAAGTATAGTAGGCTAAATCTGTTCGATGAGGGACAAGCATATTATGTTTATGTCCGATTTTTAAACATGCATTACTTATAAGTTTATTTTCACGAAATAAATTATTTAAGGCAGGTATTTTTACTTCTACATACCCACTGTGATAATCGCAAGAACAACCATATCCCTTTACGAATTTATTTGAAAGATTTTTATTATTAATATTTAAAACATCAAATATACATGGATCCTTTACATATATCGATAAGTTATCAACATAATTTTCATTATTGTCATTAAAAGTATTTGTATTAAAATTATCATCATAATTATCATTATTATTATTATTATATACATGAATACATGCCGGTCCATCATTATCTTTTTCACCAATTACTGGTAACATTCCTGGCATGGAACATTCTACACATACACCATCATTAATTGGATTAAATGTAGAAATATCGACATTATTTGAATCTTGAGACCATCCTATTCGACTACACCCATTAATATAAGTAAGTTTGTCAGTAGGCTGATCACAATTTAAACCTTCAAAAAATCCATGTGTAGTACATTTACACTTAAATGAATACTCGTCCCATATCAATTTACCTAAAGTTAATGGACAGGAAGGAATAGAAAAATTTGACAATGAAGATGGAACTTCAAACCAATATCCTTCTTGCCAGTTCGAATTAGCATTCATTAATAAATCTCCATTATTTTTATCATAAAGAGGATAAGGAAGAGAAATGCAACATTTTTTCATATAATTTCCTTCATTATTAATGTATTTAATTTCATTTTCCCATATTTTACATAAATTTATTTTTTTATTTGTATTATTATTGACATTAGTTGATAAAATAAATAATAAAGGATTATTATTTTCTAATTGTTTATTATTATTAATATCATTATCCCATTTTATTGTATTATTTGAAATGATATTTCTTATGCTATTATAATGAAATTTATTTTTTAAATTTTGAATATGTTCACCTGATATTAATAATGTACATAATAATAAATATATAAGAATAAGTAAATATATTAATATTGTCATTTTTTTATTTATATTTTATTCATAGATAAATATGAATCATAACAGTTATTGACGGAACCTAATGATGATGATGGTGGTGGTGGTGGTGGTTGATACAAACGAGGTTTACCAAAAATTACTTTATAATGCCATGAAGGTGGAGGTGGAGGTGGAGGTGGAGGTGGAGGAGGAGGTGGAGGAGGTGGTGGTGTAGGAAGAGGAGGAGGAGGAGGTGGAGGAGCTGGAAATGATGGAGGGGGTAGTAGTGTGGATGAAGGTAGAATTGTAGTCATATTTATGTCTCTTAAACTACAATAATGTGGTGATTTATTATTATACTGTTTCAATGAAGATTTCTTTAGATATATATTAATAATAAAAATTATATAAATAATGATTATTAATATTATTATACCACTTAATAATATCCAATGATAATATAAAATATTTAAAAAATAAATATCTGATATTTTAAAATGGTTAACGTTTAAAGGAAAATTTGTAGTATCTATATTAATAGATTTTTTAAGAACTGATAATCCATAATATTTATTAATTTCAATTTTATCAGTTTGTAATAAATTTGTATTGTATGATATAAATAATAATTTTTTTTCAGTTTCATAAATAATACAATTACCTTTTAGAGTAAAAATACCAACACCTTGAAGTAAAATATTATCTGAATAAGTTTTATCATTACAATTTATTATTAATTTAATATTATAACTACTTGAATAAATCCAAGTATTATTTCTAATACGATAAAAGAATGGAGTAAAATTTCTAGTTAACTGATATTGACATTTTTCAATATTTGAATTAACAAACATAGCAGTTACACATTGATCTGATTTGTATAAATTTGTATTTGTATTTAAATAGCAATATGCTTTACCAAAATTTTCTTTCTTATTTGAAATTATTTCACATGAATCCAAATTAGAAAGAGTCATAAACCATGTATTATTTCGAAAGACTACTAAATATTTTTCATTGGTTATTTCTAATGAAATACCCCATTCATTATTTATATTAGTAAAAGTAGGTATAATTGAATAGATAATACCAGAATAAATTCCAAATTGTCGATATTGTATTGGAATATTAACACTTATAAAGAAAGTAGTTAAATTTTGTTTAAAAATTGAAACATGTGATAATTTGTAATAAATATATAAATCTGTAAAAACATTAATATTTGGTAATTTATTACTAATATTTAAAATATTTTCTTTTAAAATATTTGAGTTTATTAAATAAGGTGATAAACGTTTTTCCACATACATCAAATTTAATTCGAATATAATATATTCAAATTGATTTATTAATTTACTTAAAAACATATACATTATATATAAATTATCAAGAACATTAATCTCAACAGAATTTATATTTAAAATATTGTTTGGAATTTTAAAAATATTATTTAAAGATATTATTTCATGATAATGTGTTTTTGGTTGTAATAATAAAGATTCTGAATATTTAATAAATGATTGTAATTGTTCATTAGTAATGTTATCTAATATTTGAAGAATTAAATTATTATTAAAATTTTTACCTTTTTTCTTATTAGCAATTAATTTTGTCATACCACTTAAAAGATTATAAAAATTATTAAAATTTAAACTGTAAACAATTTCATATTCTCCAGTTATTCCTTCAACTTGATATTGAGGAATAAAAAAAACTCCAGATTTAATAATAGTCGTCTCTATTGCAGTTGTTGTTGTTGTTGTTATATGTTGTTGCTCAAACAATGATTGGTGTACAAATAATAATAATATTATTATTAATTTCTTCCACATTATTCTGTGTATGAACAATAAAACTTAGTAATAAAAATGATATTTATACTACTATGAAGTTTCTTTTTATTTTTAAAAATAATTAAAAGTTTTAGATAAAAAAAATGAATACTTTTAATAAATCATCTAAAGTTTTTGTTACATCTTATGAAAAAAATAACCCTTTAATAATATGTGGCAATATAAAGAATAAAAATAATTCTTATTCAATTAATAATTTACTTAGTACACCAGAAGGTCAAAATTTTATATTATGGGCTAATAGAAAATATATTATTGATAAATTAATGAGAAATTTAACAATGCCAATAATACAAGATTCCAACAATTTTAAAGAAGATACTGCAATTATAGGATGTTTACCTTCTCAAGTTCTAAAACTGTCTAATAGTAATGAAAATCAATTTTTTATTGATCCTCGACGGTTAACTAATTGGTTTATACATATAATTAGTAAAATAGCTTCATTTGAAATTATTTTTCCCAATAAAATAAACGAAAATGATAAATGGACTTTTTATATTAGAGATTCTAATGTATTTTTACCTAAAGGAGGAAAGACTAATATTCAAGAAATTCTATCATCAGCTTTATCTACTTTTAATATTGAAAGTATAATGAGTGAATATGAAAACGAAAATAGTGAGAATGAATTTCTGTCTGTTATCCACATCTTTAAATTGTTAATTCCTAAATTACAAAAACTAATTACACCAGCATCAACTTCACGAAAAAGAACTCACAGTGGATATAATAAAATTAAAATATCAAATGAATTTAATAAATTACTTGATGAAAATAATTTTTCATCTACACTTGAAAAATGGACAGAAGACTCTATTAAAAATATTGATAGAAAAATTAGTGAATATCAGTCTTATATTTTAAATTGTGTAGCTAATGTTAATAATAAGGATACATGGGCAGTAAAAGAATTTTTATCAGAAACAATAAAACAACCTAATATTCCAATTTATTTAAATGAAAATATTTCATTTCCAACAATGATTCATTCTATAGGTGAAATTTTTAATATTTTACTATTAGATATTTTACCCAAAGAATCAATGGAAGCTGCTATAAATGGATCATTCTTTCATATGATTTATTTAAAAGATATTAATCTTTTAAATAGTTTTAAAACTTTTGTATTTTTACCTATTTTATATCGTTTAATTAATGTATGTTATGAAGATAATTCACCAATAATTAATGAATCAATTAATTATTTAGAATATAAATATAAAAATATATATCAATATTTAATAGAATTTCAATCTAAAAAACCGATATGGATACATAGCAATAATACATCATTAATATCATGGTTTAACGAAAATTGCGAAGATACAATACATTTTTTGTATAATGTTTCATTATTATGTGAAAATCTTTTAGATACTGAAAATTTTACTGATGTTTTATATTGGGCAATGAATGGAATTCGAAAAAATGGCTTTGAATTTTATTTGGTTATAATTTTAATAATGTACAAAAACAGTATTACAATTCAAAATGCTAAAAAAGGAAATTTAATGAATAAACAAAATAAAATATTAAATGCTAAAAATATTATTTCTCCACTCTTTCGTATAATAGTATGTTTTTATGATTACATTAGAAGTATACCATCAGAATTAATAACAATGGATATTCTTAACAGTAATAATTTTGGTGAATCTCCAAAATATCGTAGTATTATAGTGACAGCACTTCAAGATTTTTTAAAAGAAAATAAGGATCTTATAACAATGATTATATAAAACATTTAAGACGAATATCCGGAATCATTAGAAACTTTCAATTTTTTATTTTTTTCTTTTTCCAAATTATTATTAGTTGTCATCCTTTTGATATTATCATTAGAAGAAGATGATGATGATGGTGGTGTTATGTCTATTATTACATTAGAAATATTGTCATCAATGTCAGTATTATTAGTATTATCAGTATTATTAGTTATATCCAGTGTTGTAGTATTATCATCACAATCAGATTTTATTAAATCTTCATTTCCATTATCTGTTTTTTTCTTGATTGAAGGAATATTATCATTACCATCATTAGTATTAGTTACTTGAAAGATGATAAGTTCTTTACTCCATAAAGTCGGTTGTTTTTTCTTTCCTTGTTCAACAGTAATTTTATATTTATTTTCTTTATTTTCTAAACAATTTAAAATTTGTTTCATAATATTTTCTATTTCATATTTATCATTCGTAATTGAATTGATAGTTTTAAACAAAATTATAAATTTTTCATTTGTATTTTCAATTTCCATAGTTGAATATTTATATTTAGCAGTAGTATTTTTTTTATGAACTGCTGTATTTTTCGTGTTTTTTACCATGCTGCTAGTTTTATGTTGATTAAATATTATGCTAGTGTTCATCTTATATATACTTATCTTTATTTGATTAAAAAAAAAATAAATGAAATATATAATATAAATATAAGTTTCATTTATATATTGTATATAATAATGAAATGGTTATTACCAGAATATAAATTTAGAAATATAAATTTAAGTATTGATAAAGCCTTTTTAGGAAAATCTGTATTTAAAATTGGAAAAGATGAAAATGAAAATAAAAATGAGTCATTATATTATTCCATTGAACCTTTACAAATTTCTTATAATACATATCAAGATATTGTTAATAATATTTGTAAAGTTACAAATATAAAAAGTAAGTTTTCTTTTTCTAATGATAATAATAATGATAATAATACAATTAAATATAATTATTTACATATTTCTAAATTAACAAATCATATAGTTAAATCAGACATAAAATATTTTATTACATTCAGTCAATCTATATGTCCTGATTGTAAATTTGTTAATTGTGTATTATGTTCCAATCAAAATCAATTTAAGCGTTATATGAGAAATTATCGTGATTTAACCCAAACTAATAGAAAACATTATCCACTCTATATAACTTGTTATCAATGTAAAATAACTTTCAAACCGAATATTGAATTATTATCTCAAGTTTTCCCTTATATTTCTTCTACAACTGACAACAATAATGATTCTCAATCTACTTCCAAAATTTTAAATTTTATCTGTCATAAGATTAATGAAAGAAAAAAATTTTTTAAATCATTTAATAATTGGCAATGTCAATTATGTAAGGACAAATTCGAACATTCGTATATAGAATTTCTGTCTTATTTAGAACAACTTAACATTTCTGCAGTGAATATTATTAATGATAACACTAATTTTCTTTTTAAAACTTCTAAAGCTTTGTTTGATAGACTTAATAAAGAATCGCAGTTAGAATTAAAAAATGATTCTGCTAATTTAGGATATAGTCTTTGTGTTAAATTATCCAATAACAATTTTCGTATTGTACCTCCATTTTCTTTCCTTATGGATTATCAAAGAACATTTCAATTTTATAATCGATTAATAAGTGATCCTTCAATTTCTTTATTCAATATAAAAACAAGTTATGGATCAGTAAGTGGACGAATGAGAAAAGGTAAATATGCTTTTATACGCCAACATGGTCATAATAAAAGATATGTCGGATCTGCAAGATTAGTTATAACTCCTTGCTATTCAATAGAACCAGATGAATGTATTTTACCTATTAATGTATGGAGACGACTAGATTGTCCCCGTTATATTCTTGCTCATAGGTATCCAACTTTAGATGATAGAAATTTTACTCTACATCGTATAGCTTTTGTTTGGATATATCCAGTTATGGCAATTCCTACGAGTATTGTTCATGGAAATCATGCTGATTTTGATGGAGATGCAATGCAAGTTATTCCAATGAGTAATAATCTTGCTTCTGAAATTGAAGCTATAACCCTTTTTCATCCGAGTAATAATATGATAATTCAAGATGGATTACGTGTATCTTTTGATCATGATGAAATTTTAACTCTTTATTATTTATATGGATTTAAACGAAAAGAAATACATGATGCTCTGTATTATATGGCTAAAAATAAATCATCTATTGAAGCATATAATATTTTTATACAACTCAGAAAAGTTTGTCATTTTATTTGGCATAATCAAATGGTTTTTACAATTTCTTATAAAGATTTACTTGAATTTATTGATTTAGATAAATCTATAAGTTATATTGATTTCATAGAAAAAAAATTTCCAAAAGTTACGGATTTCAATACAATTAAAGAAATGATTCTTTCACAATCCTCTCGCTTCTCAAAAGATCATTTGTGGCAAATAGTAGGTCAAATAAATGAACAAGCTCGTACAAGTTTTCTACAAGGAATGAATCGACAATCTTTTATTAATATGGCGATGTTATCACGGGATGCTTCAAATAAAGATATTGCCTATCATGGATATACCTATATTAAACTGTTATATTGTACTTGTAATATTGTATATGGTTATGATGGTCGAATTTATACTTCTGATGGTATTTTAGTAGCTGATCATATTGAAGATATTCTTTAAATTTAAAAAAATGGAAAATTTTATTCCAATTATTCCTGTAACGCTCAATAATGAATCTTCATTGTTGTTTGATTCAAATATTACTACTCAAACATCACAATCATTATCATCATCAATTCCATCCTTACCATTTTCTCATACCATCTTCACCTATATCTGTATTTAATCAACAGCCACTATCACCTATTGTTTCTCATACACTTTCATCTTCACCTATATCTGTATTACCACCACTTTCACTAAATAATGATAATAATAATAATAATAATAATAATAATAATAATAATAATCAACAGCCACTATCACCTATTGTTTCATTAATTAATTCTCCTTCTCCATCATCTATTTCTTCACAATCTTGTATAGTTTCTCCAACAATGAATCTCCACAACTATAAATATGAAAATTATAAAAATGAAAAAATAATTAAGGATAATAAAGAAAATAATAATAATAGTAACAGTAGTCTTTATGGACAAACATTTACACTTAATCTTAAGAAAAAGAATAAAGACCTTCGCAAATATCTTCTAAAAATGTATATAAATAAAAAGATTATAAATACAGAGAATGATCCAATATATAATTTTATAAATGATATAATTGGTGGTCAAAATATTGATGATATGTCTGATTTAGAATTACAGCGTACTTTAAAATTAATATCTGTTGTTCAAAATATATTTTCAGATCAATCTGACATAGAATATTTTATTGAATTATTTCAGGATGTTTCTCATAGAATTCAAGAAGTTATGTTGAAAAAATATCCTAAATCAAAATCTACAATAGAAATTGTTCATCAAAATTTTACAAAAATGTTGAATCGAATTAGGAAAAATAAAAATGAACATATTGAAAAACTTTTTATACTTTCTTCTTTGGAATTTAACAATAAAAATTTATCACTTTATAAACCTCCTTCCTTAAAATCTATTATTGGAAAAACAACTATACATACTATTTTATGCTTAATACTTTATTACAGTATAAATTATATTAGTAATTGTAAAAAGTTAGAATCAAATACTAATGAAACAGAAGAAGAATCATCAGCAGCAGAAGAAGAAGCTAATACATTTTTTAAAAATATTTATAATAATTATAATACTATGAATTATAATGATGATGAATATAAAGATAATATTCATCATCTTTCTAGAGATGATGATGATAAGAGCGAGAATAATGAGAATAATGAGAATATTATCAGTGATGAGAGTATACACAAAAAAATGAAATTATTTAATGAAAACACAATTAGATTTTAAGTCTATATTTTGCGTCTTTTTGTTTAATTTTCTTAATTAATTTCTTTAGGATTTTTTTATCATTATTCATGTATAAATTAAAGTATTCTTCAGGAATAGATATATCACTCAAATAAAATTGTGTTGTACTTTCTTGAACTGTAGCAATTATATTAAATAAACTTATATATAAGTAGTCAATAGGCATATGTTCATAATTAAATTTTAAAATATTTTTTAATCTATTATAATCATATTCTGATATATTATTTGTATCTATTTTCCATGCTTGTGGATAATACAATGAATTGTATACAAATTTATTTGTTATTTTAATTGTAACAGGATGCCATTTTTCTTGATGAATATTTTGCCATGTATAACTAATAGCATATTTTAAATTAAATTTTTCTAATCCATAAAATTGAAGAATATCATCATTAATTTTTTTCATTTTAATTTTTAAAGTTGAACTTATATATTTATATATATTAAATACATTTTGTCGATGATTGGCTACTTGTTTAAAATAATTCATAATCATTAAATCTTCCCATAAATAGGTTGCTAAATTTGGAATATCTATTATTGAATCTTTTTCATTATGATAGTCTATAGTAATTCTTTGTAATTGTAAGAATTCTATATCTTTATTTTCTAAATATTTATTTTGAATAGCTTTATTAAAAATGTGATTTTCAATTTCTCTCAAAATAATTGTTGGAACACTTATTATATTAGAAACAAAAATATCAGCAATGAAATATAAAATGCATTCATCTTCATTAAATATTTTTAAATAATTTCTAATTAATAAATTTTTAAGTTTATAACTTTTAAATATTGTTAGGAATTTATTATAATTAAATTTCATAATTACTTATATATTAAATATAAATAAAAATTGTTGAATACCATATATATATAAATACATACATATGACAATATAAATAAAAATTGTTGAAAAAAATACATACATAAAAAATAAAATAATATGAATAAAATTTTATCATATCAACCAGAAATATTTAATGCTACTACTACTACTACTACTACTACTACTACTACTACTACACCTTTTATTTCTACATCTATAACAATACCAGCAGATTCACTTAGTAATCAAAATGTAGATGATAAAGATTTTTTGCAAGATATTTTCTTTTTAAGACATATACAATATTTAGAAAATGAAAAAAAATCTCCTGTTCTTATTGTATTAGACTTTGATAATACTTTAGCAGTATATGATAGCAAACAACATTTACAATTAAATTTTACAGATTATTTTCCTAGTGTATATACTCGTCCTTTTCTTTATGAAACTTTAGATTATTTTAAATCTGTAAATAAACATAATATTCTTATTTTATGGACAGCAGGTAAACGTACATATATTCATAATATGATAACATTACTTAATATTGCTCAATATTTCAATCATATTTTAACTTATAATGATTGTGTTTTATCAAAAAAGAAATTCAATGTGAAAAAATCTTATAAATATATTATAAATAAGTATCCTCAATATTCAGATATGAGATCAATTTTAATTGATAATTATGCTATATATAATTCTTTGGGAATAAGATATAATGGTAATAAAAAAAAAATAAAAAAAACAAAAAATATATATAATTTAATAATATCAATTAAACCTTATACAATATTAGATGTAGTAAAGAGTTACGGTGCATTTAATATAAAACCTCATCTTATTAAAAATATTGATACATTCATTAAGTATAAAGGGTTAAAAGGAATAAAAAATGAAGTAAAATGGAATAATAATAATTTAAATGATGGGAAACCATGTTATGGAGATACAGCTTTATTATCATTAATCTTTTTTTGTGAAAAAAAAATTTTCGGAAATGAAAATTTTAAACATAATAGTTCTTCACCATTATTTCCATCAGATCCATCATATTATGTTATTATGTATAAAAATAATCAATTAAATATTGAAGCTGATGTTAATATTGATAGTAAACAATGTCGACCTCTTATATGGATGAAAATAATTAATTAAAAATCATCATTACTATATAAAGTATCAGTTGTAAATTTATATTTATCTTTTGAATTTATATATGTATTAATAGATTTCATCATTACTATTTAAAGTGATATCAGTTGTTAATTTATAATTATCTTTTGAATCCATATATGTATTAATAGAATCAAAAGATTTTTCTACGTCAAGCATATTTTCTAACATTGTAAGTTGAATATTTACACGGTCTTCTAAAGTTTTAATTTTTTTTAGTTCTGAATAATTTATATTTCCTACTAATTCTTTTTTAGAAAGCAATTCTAAATATGATGATTGATAATTGTGAATTTGTGATGAATAGAGATCACTTAATTGTTTTTGATATAGTATATTTTCAGTTTCTATTGTTTTTATTTTTTCATTAAAATGTGTTTGAAGTTCTTTTGTTTTGTAATCTAATTCATCATATTTATTTATTATATCTTTAATATATTTGCACAATAAATAAGAAAAATGTATAAGTTGAATAAAACCAGTATCGAAAGGATATAGATTGGTACGTTGAAGGAATGTTATTAAATTTTCTAATTGGTTATATACTTCATAAAATCGTGTTTTAAAAGTATCATTATGGATATTTATTTCTTTAATGGCTACTTTAATTAAAGCATATATAATAATATGTAAATATGATGTCCCTAAAAATGGTGCAATGCTTGAATAATCTTTAAAAATATTAAATTCAGTAATTGTATTAATATTTTTAAGATTTTTAATAATTTCAATATCTTCATTAGAGTTTGAGTTTTCAGATAATTTTAATAAATTATAACATATTATTTGAGGTAAGGGTAATAAATCGATATGTACATTTACAGTTAGTTTTTTATTTTTTAAAAGAGATTCATAAATTGATTTTTCTAAATCTATATAAATTTGTAATGCCATTTTAAAATTATTGTCATTTATTGCACTATTAAAAGTTATTATTTGTGTAGGAGGAGGTACTGACATAATTTTATATATTTTTTAATTATCAATATGTGTTACAATAGGTAACATAGGGTGGCCATAAAGAGTGGATGGTAAATATTTGATAACTTCAGTTATAAAACTTTTATTAGAATGACGCATGTTTTCAATAGGAGATATATTTTTCTCTAAAAGACATTTTAAATGAAGCATAGCATGTATTAAAATAACACATATATTAAGTGCAGAAATTCCCATTCCTTGTAAACTAGTATTAAATATTTTCCCTGTTGATGCATTAATATAAGTATTATACAAAATTCGATGAGCACCCAAAACTTTAAATCGTTTATCAATACGATTATTATGTGAAATAGGTAAACTATACGAATCTAATCCACTAATTAAAGAATGATTATTGTTACTACTACTTTCAATTTTATCTGTACTCTTATATAAATTTTGTAATTCTTGTTCAGAATAAAAGATAAAAATGGTTTGGTTAGAATTATCAAAATAAACGTGAATATATTCATTATCTTGAGGATTAATGAGTTTTCCATCTAATAAATTACGATCACCTTCAAGAGCTAATTTTATTATTGAGTTAAATTCAGGAACAGATTTCATAATTTCAAAATCAATAAAATAATATTTTAAAATTGTTGTTTTATTTTTAAAGAAAAATTCAAAAATATATTCATCTGCAGTCCAAAATAAATTTTCTACAGTTTTTGTTTTCAATTGTTGAGCAATGTAATTCATAAATCTAATCCAATTGTCATAAACTTTATTCATGGCAAAATTAGCACTTTCATGAACGTAAATTAAAGCAGCAATTGGAGTAGCTTCGATTATTTGAGTATTTCCCAGAGATTCTTCAATATATTGTAATCTTCTTTCTATTCTATGAAGCTGAGTTAATTCAGATAAATTATAATCATCTATGTAATTACTAGAATTTAAATATTTTTCATTCTTTTTATGACCATCACTATAATGATAGGAATCTTTTGAACATAAAGATCCTACCGCTGTTTGAATAAAATCTTTGTTTATTTCTTCTTCTTCTTTTTCCTCTTTCTCTTTATATTCTTCTTCACTGGTTTTATAGTTTTCATTAAATTTTCGTTTTGAATTTGTTTTAGTTTTTTTAATTGTAGTATTAAATTCTTCATTTGTTCGATGGTAACAGTGACATTGTTCTTTATCATTAATTGGTTTAATTTCAATATCTTTTTTTTTTTTAAAGTGCAATTATTCATTATCTTTTTTTTATTACTACTTTAAATATATATTAAGTTAAAAACACATAATTTAGTTATTATGGGAGTTCATTCATTTAGTAAAAGTTTATCAAAAAGTAGAATTATATTTACAGTTCAAAATGAATCAAAAATTGAAGAGTTTTTATCTGATTCCTTAGGTCAGTCACCATCATCATATAATAATTTAAAATATATTGGTATTGATGGTTCAATTTTCTTTCATTCTTATTCAGTAGAAGATAGAATTCCAGGAACAGTAGATATAAATGCAACAGCATTAAAACGGAGGGCCCGGGTTCGATTCCCGGCGGGTGGAAACATTTCGACACGTTTCCTTACACCTGTTGTCCTGTTCACCTAGCAGCAAATAGGTACCTGGGTGTTAGTCGACTGGTGTGGGTCGCATCCTGGGGGACAAGATTGAGGACCCCAATGGAAATAAGTTAGACAGTCCTCGATGACGCACTGACTTTCTTGGGTTATCCTGGGTGGCTAACCCTCCGGGGTTAAAAATCCGAACGAAAAAATCTTATTTCTTAAGAAGTTGGATGTCCTGGCCCTAAGCGAAACAAAGCTGAAGGGGGTAGGGGAGTTTCAGTGGGGAGAAATAAATCGGATTAAATCTGGAGTATCTGAGAGAGTTAGAGCAAAGGAAGGGGTAGCAGTAATGTTAAATGATCAGTTATGGAAGGAGAAAAGAGAATATGAATGTGTAAATTCAAGAATTATGTGGATTAAAGTAAAGGTTAGATGCGAAAAGTGGGTCATAATAAGCGTGTATCCACCTGGAGAAGAGAGGAATCTAGAGTAGAGAGAGAGATTTTGGGAGACGTTAAGTGAATGCATAGGAGCCTTTGAACCAAGTGAGAGAGAAATTGTGGTAGGGGACCTGAATGCTAAAGTAGGAGAAACTCTTAGAGAGGGTGTGGTAGGTAAGTTTGGGGTGCCAGGTGTAAATGATAATGGGAGCCCTTTGATTGAACTTTGTATAGAAAGGGGTTTAGTTATAGGTAATACATATTTTAAGAAAAAGAGGATAAATAAGTATACAAGATATGATGTAGGGCGAAATGACAGTAGTTTGTTGGATTATGTATTGGTAGATAAAAGACTGTTGAGTAGACTTCAGGATGTACATGTTTATAGAGGGGCCACAGATATATCAGATCACTTTCTAGTTGTAGCTACATTGAGAGTAAAAGATAGATGGGATACAAGGAGAATAGAAGCATCAGGGAAGAGAGAGGTGAAGGTTTATAAACTAAAAGAGGAGGCAGTTAGGGTAAGATATAAACAGCTATTGGAGGATAGATGGGCTAATGAGAGCATAGGCAATAGGGTCGAAGAGGTATGGGGTAGGTTTAAAAATGTAGTGTTAGAGTGTTCAGCAGAAGTTTGTGGTTACAGGAAAGTGGGTGCTGGAGGGAAGAGGAGCGATTGGTGGAATGATGATGTAAAGAGAGCAGTAAGGGAGAAAAAGTTAGCATATAAGAAGTTTTTACAAAGTAGAAGTGATGCAAGGAGGGAAGAGTATATGGAGAAAAAGAGAGAGGTTAAGAGAGTGGTGAAGCAATGTAAAAAGAGAGCAAATGAGAGAGTGGGTGAGATGTTATCAACAAATTTTGTTGAAAATAAGAAAAAGTTTTAGAGTGAGATTAACAAGTTAAGGAAGCCTAGAGAACAAATGGATTTGTCAGTTAAAAATAGGAGAGGAGAGTTATTAAATGGAGAGTTAGAGATATTGGGAAGATGGAGGGAATATTTTGAGGAATTGTTAAATGTTGATGAAGATAGGGAACCTGTGATTTCGTGTATAGGACAAGGAGGAATAACATCTTGTAGGAGTGAGGAAGAGCCAGTTGTGAGTGATGGGGACGTTCGTGAGGCAGTAGGTAAAATGAAAGGGGGTAAGGCAGCCAGGATTGATGGGATAAAGATAGAAATGTTAAAAGCAGGTGGGGATATAGTTTTGGAGTGGTTGGTGCAATTATTTGATAAATGTATTGAAGAGGGTAAGGTACCTAGGGATTGGTAGAGAGTATGCATAGTTCCTTTGTATAAAGGCAAAGGGGATAAAAGAGAGTGCAAAAATTATAATGGGATAAGTTTGCTGAGTATACCTGGTAAATTGTATGGTAGAGTTATTATTGAAAGAATTAAGAGTAAGACGGAGAATAGGATAGCAGATGAACAAGGAGGCTTTAGGAAAGGTAGGGGGTGTGTGGACCAGGTGTTTACAGTGAAACATATAAGTGAACAGTATTTATATAAGGCTAAAGAGGTCTTTGTGGCATCTATAGATTTGGAAAAGGCATATGACAGGGTGGATAGGGGGGCAATGTGGCAGATGTTGCAAGTGTATGGTGTAGGAGGTAGGTTACTGAAAGCAGTGAAGAGTTTTTACGAGGATAGTGAGGCTCAAGTTAGAGTATATAGGAAAGAGGGAAATTATTTCCCAGTAAAACTAGGCCTTAGACAAGGATGTGTGATGTCACCATGGTTGTTTAATATATTTATAGATAGGGTTGTAAGAGAAGTAAATGTGAGGGTCTTGGCAAGAGCCATGGAGTTAAAAGATAAAGAATCACACACAAAGTGGGAGTTGTCACAGCTGCTCTTTGCTGATGACACTGTGCTCTTGGGAGATTCTGAAGAGAAGTTGCAGAGATTGGTGGATGAATTTGGTAGGGTATGCAAAAGAAGAAAATTAAAGGTGAATACAGGAAAGAGTAAGGTTATGATGGTAACAAAAAGATTAGGTGATGAAAGATTGAATATCAGATACTATATAATGATAAAAATAATACAAATTATCAAAAAAATAAAATTATTCTCCATTTTGTTATGGATGGTAAACAAATTTATATGAAAAATAGAAATGTAAAAAAGTATAAAGATATTTTTTCTTTACTTTCTCCACATGAGAAATTAATACTAGAAAAATGTACAATTTCTCAATTAGAAAATAATCTAAAAAAAATTAATCAATCTAATGATATAAATTATCAAGTGTTTTTACTTTCATCAAAAAATATACCTTTTGAACAACGTATAGAAGGAGAATTATTATTGTATCAATTTATAAATAAAATTAATTTATTTAATCAAAATAATAGTAAAAATAATCGATATATAATTATTAGTAATGATTCAGATATTTATGCCACATGTATTTTAAGACAAGATTTACAACTCATTATAATTTGTCCTCCTTTAACTAATAATGAAAAGGAAATGTATCCATGTATAAGTATTAGTAATTATAATTATATATTAAAATCAATTAAAATGAATAATTTACAATTATTTCATTTTACACTACTTTATTTCATATTTTTTGGTAGCGATTATAACTTAGGTTTAGTTTCATGTTGGACAAAAAGTAAAGAACTTATAATTAAAAATGCTGTTCTTGCTGGTCAGACTAATATAATATTTATTTTTTCTCAAATGCGTAGAAATTATTCAAAAGCAAATGAAAAAATAGTATTTGATAAATTTGGGGTAGTAAATTATGAATATTATTTAATAATTTTTAAACTAATAATATATGAAGCTATACAAAGTATTAAGTATTATAAATCATTAGGAAAATTTACCCCTTCTCAATTACTTCTTTATGAAAATAATGATATAAAAATTCTAGTTAAAACAATGAAATTATGATTCTATACATTTGTTAAATTCATTAGTCAATTTTTGTCCAAAATTGTCATTAGGATTATAATAAATTCGTATTATTGGCTGAATAATAATATTTTGTTTTTTCTCATTAATTAAATATGCATGTTTTTTTAAACGTCCTAATTTTATATTTTTCTTTGGAAAAATATTTTCCATTTTGCACTTTATTTGATTAATGGGAATAGTATTAAAATTGTAGTTTTTCATGTTATATTTGACTGCACTTTTAAAAATGTGAAAAGTTGTATTCCATTTTATAACATCAGTAAAAGCCCATAAAATTATTTTTGTATTCTTAATAAATTTCTCATCATAAAAATATTCTTCACACTTCCATTTTTTATGCCATTTTTCTCCAGTAAGATTATTAGTTATAATGTAATGTAAAATATCAATTTTCAATATTGAGTCTGTAACAATGTAGACTGGACGTTGTAGAAGACTAGGAAAAGTAAATTTCTTATGAGCGACGATTTTATCCACAGCATCTAGTAATAAACTTATAACTTCTGAACTTGTTACAAACTTCTTATTATCTTCAATTGAAGTTAATAATGTTCCATTCGAATCAAATATTTCTATTTTTTGAATACAACAGTATTTTTTTGTCTTTTTATTATTATTACTTAGTCCTGTACTAGACAAGTAAAAAGAATATGAATCTTCACTTTTTATATTCTTTTCATTACTATGTATTAAATTCATATTAATAAATATATCATGAGAAAAAAATGGTAAGTTTATCTTTTTATTTTTTTCACTCATTATTTGATGATAAAATTGGTGATGAAAGTAGTGGTGTAGATGTTGTTGTTAAATCTTCAGAAGAAGAAGAAGAATTAGGTAATGGATGATGTGACTGTTGATGCTGATCTGGTGGTTGTGATGGGTTTATACCTCCTTTATATTGGAGGTTACTGGGTGAATAGTTGGTCGTGTTGTTGTTATTATTTGGATGAAAAAGTATTGGATATTGTGGTAGTGGAAGAGGAGGAGGAGGAGGAGGTAGATAATAACAATACATAGGCATTGAAGTATTTAATTGTTGTTGTTGTTGTTGTTGTTGTAAATAATAAGGATTATGAGAAGACATTAAAGGAAAATTTTGTTGTTGTTGTTGTTGTTGTTGTTGTTGTAATATATTTATTTGATTTTCTTTTAATAATTTAAAGCGATCATGTAAAATTTTTTGAATTTCTGAAACTTGCTTTTCTGTTTCTTTATTTCTTTGTTCTTCATTTAACTGAATACAATTTTTAATATAATCATCAATTATTTTTGTTATTTCATCATTTTTAATATTTTTTGTCCATTCTAATGTAGGTCTAAATGGAAATGAAGGAAGACTAGATAGTAATTTTATAAGAGATTCTATTAAAGATTCAAGAGATTCTTTTGAAATATAATTTAATGTATCATCTTCTGTAATAATAGGCAAATTTGATGGAATTATATTATTATCCAAAAAATTTTGCATATCATCAGGGAATTTAGAAGAATCAATAATCATATTTTTACCTATCTTTTTAAAATTAAAAACATTAGATTCCATAATTAATATTATTTATTTTTATTTATAAAACTAATTATGAATATTTATTTAAACTAAATTTAATTTTTTTTTAATATCCTTTTTTTTTTTTTCTTTTTCAGATGTAGAATATTGTTAGAAGATGGGTGGAGTGAAGTGTGGAATTTGTGAGAGGGAGGGGCATAGATAAGCTCATCCAACATTTACTGGATAAAAATTTTCTTAACTGGCAACTGTGTACTGTTAACGAGAGAAGGAAGGTTCAGCACTTTTTTCATATTAGTATGCTTATGAATTAGTGATGAGATGGCTAGTGCTATTTTCTCTAAAAGAGCTCCTCAGAGAGTATTTAGACATAATTTAAAAAGATATTGTGTTAACTTCAGATATTTCACACTGAAACGAAGTAAACTAAAAGGAGCAAATGAAAATGACCTTAGATCATATGCCATAAAAGGAATTTATTACTATCATAGAAATAATGGTGTAACTCCATCAGCATTTGCCTATATGTGTCATTTTTGTGATTCAATTATTCAAGTGAACAAACTTTCTGAACATAGTTGTTCAAAAAATAGAAAAAACCTTCATAATAACACACCTAAATTAATAGATAAAATTTTATCTATCATACATACATGCACAAATACTTCTTCACCACATAAAGGAGTAAATTACTGCAAAAGAAGTGAATCACTTTTCAAAAAATTTAACATTGATGATTTACAAAAAGATGGAATATTTCTGAATGCCTCTTCATTCCCACCAAGATTTCACTGTAGGTGTTGTGATGTTTTCTATTATTTGGATGATTTTAGTAATTCTGAAGAACTCTTTGAAGAACATTTAAAAGTAAAGAAAAAAATAGAAGATCCTAATAATCTTTCACATTATTTAAATGAACTTATAGAATGTGAACCTAATATTTATAAGACAGTCTCAGTTGATGATGTTCCTTATGTAAGTGAAGTATTAAAACAGAGAATTTATTATACTAGAAGTATACATTTCACCAAAAAGGATTTATTATATGATATAATTGCATATAAAAAAATCTTTGAAAAAACAATTCCTGGTGAAATAAATAATGGGAAAAGAAAAACAGATGACATTAACAAAATAAAAAATAAGAAAATGAAATGTGATGAAAATTCACAACTGCAACAAGATCAAAAAAAAGAAGCTGCAGCAAATATTGAACTTAATAATGCAGTACAATCAATGTTATTAAATGAAGGATTAATAACAGATAATAATTATTCAATACAAGACAATAATAACCAATATTTTCAGTCTACAAATTATATTCCAGTTAATGAAGAACAAGTAAAACAAGTTTTTTTATACACTCAGAATTCAGTGGCTGATAAAGGACATATATCTCATGATGAAAAAACTTCAGTACAAGAAACTTATCAATGTGTTCAAACTACTCAACCTACTCAGCCTACTCAGCCTACTCAGCCTACTCAGCCTACGAAGTACATTTCATTTAGAAAAATAAATGATGATCAACCTTTAATAGAACTAATAAATAATGAGAAATTTGTAGATCAGTTCTTAGAAACAACAACTGAAATGCATCCTCCTTCAACAACTGAAATGTATCCAACTGAAATGCATCTTCCTTCAATAACTACTCCTTCAACAACTGAAATGTATCTCCCTTCAACAACTGAAATATATCTCCCTTCAACAACTGAAATGTATCCAACTGAAATGCATCTTCCTTCAATAACTACTCCTTCAACAACTGAAATGTATCCCCCTTCAACAACTGAAATGCATCCTCCTCCACCACCTCCACCTAAAATTCAACCTTCATTACCACAACAACTAGAAAATATTTCAAATTTCATAGAAACATTAAATGATGTAGATATGAACTTTGATATAGCAGCACCATCACCATACACTGTAAAACTTATTAATCAGGTGGATAGTGAAGCAGAAAATATAAATTTTCCTGAAGACAAAATACAAGAGGTAACAAAAATAGTTGATCATTCAAAAAAAATGTTAACGACACTCTCAGTTATAAAAAATAAAGTGCAAGTTTGTTGGAAAACATATTTTGAAAATATAAAAAAATGTGTTGGTAAGTAATATAGATTTTTTTGTTGAATTTTATATATTTTTATAAAATATTATAAATAATTTTATTTTTATAATAAACAAATTTATTTATATTTATACATTAATAATAATTTTCTATAATTTTAGAAAATAGTTCATCACTTCCACTTAAATCACAACAAAGATCAGAACAAGAACAAGAACTTTCTGTATTAGACCAAGTACAATCACAAGCACAAGCAATCGAACAAGAAACAGAAGTGTCTGATGATGATGATGATGATGATGATGATGATGATGATGATGATGATGATGATGATGATAGTTAAAAAAAAGTTCTATATTGTAATTATATAGTAATTTTTTTATATGCTTCAATTAATATTAGAACAATAAAATTATACATATTACTAATTATTTAGGGTAAATTATGAATATTATAATTTTCTAAATTAAAACCTAAGAAATTCATAATATTATTCATTAAATTACTAGATTTGTGATTAACAGTTTTAATTTTTTTGATATATAATGAAAATTTTTGTATATTCGATTTTACCCAATTGTATTCATCAATATTATCAATATTATTAATAATTTCTATTTCAACATTTAAATAAGAATTATTTTCTAAAATTGTACGTGAACAATACCATTTTACTTGGTCTGGCCAAATTAAATGTAACAATAAACATTGCATTTTAAATTCTACAATTTCTTCAATGATACGATTAGCTAAAATATATTCTTTATCATTATAATAATTATAATATTCACTTTGATATAACTCTTCACATGATACTATTAACATAAGAGTTAAACGATTTATTTCATTTAATAAACTGGCACATGTAGAGTTATATTTATCAGTTAAATGTAAATTACATTGTAAATTTTGAATATCTGAATTTAATACAGGTGAACTATAAAAATTAATTTCATTTGTTGAATTATTATACCCTTTAATTAAATTTTTAGCAATTATCTGACATATATTTGTAATACTTTGAGAAGGAATTTTTTTATAATATGGTATAAATTTGGGTATAGTGTAAGGTATTTCTAATTTTATTCTGTCACCAAAATGACAAATAGTTGTATTTTTAATATTATATACTGTTACTGTAAATAAAGATGGCAGCTTACGTAGAATTTGGTTATCACCATATACCCATACATATTTTATAGAATATGTCTTTAAATGATATTTAATAAATTTATTTAATTCAGATATAGTATATCCATTATTTATATATTCTTTTTCGTCTTCTTCTTTTTCAATTTCTTCATTTCCTTTATAATTTAAATTATTTTCTTTTTCATTAAAACATTTTTTTTTCATTGACTTTAAACAATTATAAATATTTTTTAATGGTACATGAAAATTTTGTGTATCAACATACTTAAACTTTTCAAGTAAATTTACAATTGAGATAGAGGCCTCATATAAAATATGTTTTAACTTAAAATGTTTGTAATAAACAGGAATATAGTTAAAAGCAAGCAGTAAAACATTTTCCTTTTCCATAGTTATAATAAAACTATATTTTCGTTTATTTTTATATACTTAAAAAAAAAATAAATTATTATTATTATTATTTCTAAATGCTAAAGGATGGGCATTATTATATTCTAATAGAGTATTTTCATTATTAAGATAGTAAATTTATAATTGAAATATATTTTAACCTAAAATATTTATATGTAATAAACAAGAATATAGTTAAAAATAAGAAGTAAAAAATTTTATAATATAGTTATAATAACTATATTTTCATTTATTTTATATATTAAAAAAAATTAATTATTAATATTATTAATTATATATATACAATTGAAGGTAAATTATTAATATTATTATTATTTCGAAATGCTAAAGGATGGGCATTATCTTGTAGATTAGATATAACATTTATATTCATATGATTTTGATAATTTTGTTTCATTGCTAATCTTGCATTCTTACCCCAATAAATTTTTTCATTATTATATTCTAATAGAGCATTTTCATTATTAAGATAGTCTTCTTTTTCTTCTTCTTCTTCTTCTTCTTCTTCTTTTTCTTCTTCTTCTTCTTCATCTATATTTCCTCGATTTATATAATGATTTATAATTATTTTAATGTTAGAATGGCCTAAAATTTCAGCTATAATTTTTAATATTGTAATAGGATCATCGCGAAAATGTTTAGATAAATTATTAAATGTTCGAGTGGCAAAATCAACACGTATTGAATGAGTTCCTGATCCTTTAAGATCTTCGTTAGTTAAACTTGGATTTTTTTGTTTTGCAATTATCATTAAATGATTCTTAAAAATTTTGCGAGTACTCTGATAACTTGTATAAAAAATAGGTTTATTTAAATAATCAGTTATTTTAGTTCCAGGATTATTAATAATTAATGTTTCCATTTGATATTTAACAAATGGTAGTAAATTTTTAATGAAAAAATCTGTTGCACCACCTTTCAATAATGGAATGTTACGATCTTTACCATGTTTTCCATTAATAACAGGTAAAATTACTGTTTTTGTTTCAGGATAATAAGCGTCAATTATATTTTGATGAGTTAAACGATTAGCTTCTTTAAAACGAAGACCAGTGTGATAAATGAGTAAAAGTTTATAGGCATGTTCTCTTGCTCTAATTATTTTCCAAATTCGTTTAAGAGTTAATAAAATAATTTTTTTACTTAAAATAGGTTTATTATTTCTTCTTAGATTTCCAACAAGACGAGGAAGGCGGATTTCTTGATTTAAAATAGGTCCTACTATGTATTTATTTAAAGTACGTACATTTGTAACACGTGTTTGATATTTTAAATTAGCATCTTGATTTAAATAAATATTATAACGATAAACTAAATCAGGTGTAATAGGTGAATCTCTACCTACGTGTTTTAATTTATATTTTCCAAATTTACGCAAAGTACATTCATAATTTTTTATACTTAATGGATTAAGAAGATTTGTTCGATTGCGTTTTATATAATCATGTATCTCTCCCTCCTGTGTTCCAGGGAATACAGGTTTAGGTACCTCAAGTGCTCCCAATAATTGAGGTGTTTTATCTCCGTTATACGCGCCGTGAAAGTTCTCTGTACATTTTCTAGGTCGGCAATTTTACCTGCCTTGAAAGGTGCTGTTAGTGTGCAGCAATATTCCAGCCTAGATAGAACAAGTGACCTGAGGAGTGTCATCATGGGCTTGGCCTCCCTAGTTTTGAAGGTTCTCATTATCCATCCTGCCATTTTTCTAGCAGATGCTATTGATACAATGTTATGGTCCTTGAAGGTGAGATTCTCCGACATGATCACTCCCAGGTCTTTGACGTTGGTGTTTCGCTCTATTTTGTGGCCAGAATTTGTTTTGTACTCTGATGAAGATTTAATTTCCTCATGTTTACCATATCTGAGTAATTGAAATTTCTCATCGTTGAACTTCATATTGTTTTCTGCAGCCCACTGAAAGATTTGGTTGATGTTTCATAGTACATTGAGATTCTTCTTGCTGAGATAATATTTCTTCACCTTCATCATAAGTAATAATTTCTCTTTGAGTATGAGGATTATGTTTAGGTCGATTAAATTCTTTTTTTAATTTTTCTAAATCATTAGAATTCAAATAATTACTCATAAATTCAATATTCATTTTTTTTTATTTTTTATAATTTTATATGTATTAGGTGAATAATAGGTGTTATAATAAAGATAGTTAGGTATAATATAATACAAAGAATAATATTTTTGTAATTGATATAAGTTAAACTTACAGGAATTGTAAACATTTCGCCTAGAAATTTCTTATAATTATTTTTTGTTAAATTTCGTATTTTTGTTAATCCTTCCATATAGTCTAATTTTGAATCATTTACAATTCCTTTTTGTTTTTTTTGATATATAAATTCCTGAATATCTTTATTAAAATATTCATAAATAATATTTTCCATATCAGGAATAATATGATCAGTGTATACAGTTAATATATTCTTAAGTTTATCTCTGTGTGTATTTATATTACATATGTTATTTAGAGAAATTCCCACTAGACTAATAATAAGACTGTAATGTTGTTTAGGAAAAGCTATTGAAAAAAAAATTGAAGCAACATTGAAAATGTTTAATGTTTGAGATAATGTAGAATATAGAAAATGTATGTAAAGAAATTTTTGAAATGTATTATATAATTTATCAATTTCTTCAACATATTGATCAAGAATTATATTATCAATTTCTAAAAGAATATAATTATCAGACATATTTTTTTATTAATATAATTTGTAAATAACAAAAGGTTAAAAAAAATGTATTTAAATAATAAAAAAATAAAATTATGTTTAAATTGTCAAGGATTTTATTGTTGGCTTTATAATACTTCACAAGAACAACAACTCTCTGAAGATAATAATTTTTGTCCTCATTGTTTGTCTGATATCTACATTAATATTTACAATGACTCAATTAACTTATTATTGGACCCATCAATTATTCATAAAATTTTTAGAGAATACAACCAACAATTATATTTCAGTTGTCCGCACTCTAAATTCACAAATAATACCTTATTTATTAAAAATAATACCCAATTTGGAATTAGAAATTACACAATTGTTTCAATCAACCCATAAACTACCTAAAAATATATCAGCTTTATTACTTTATAAAAAAAAGATAAATCAAATTTGTTTACATTTGAAAATAATATTTTAAAAATTAATATGAATAATAATGATAGTGAAATAATATTAACAAATATTTTAAAATTAAAATTAATGCAAAAGTCATATATTTATATATTTACTGAAGAATATGATATTAGTATTGTTAATATTCTAAAAAATATATAAAAAATGAAGAATTTTATAAATTTCGTGAAAGTTATGTGTATACTAATTCATCAATTGTTGGTCATAGAGATTCTTTTTATCAATTAATTAAATAATTCTTGTAATTAAAGACCGACATAAAACACACTTGTTGTTTGTCAGATTTTTGTAACATGTTAAACATAAACAATGACCACATTTTAAAATAATGGGAGTCATGTAGTAACTATTATCTAGGCATACAGGACAAGTAAAAATAATTTCTTTAAAATATAAAACTAAAGCTTCTAAGGGATTTCTTTGAATAAAACAATTTTCATAATTATTATTAAATTTTATAATATGTTTACTTTTACAAAAAATATATATATTAATAAAATTATTAGTATTATATTTTTTTATAATATTATTGTTATTATAAATAGGAAAATTATAACTTAAATGTTTCTTTTTTCCTTTTCTTTTCTTATTCCATTGTTTTATTAATTTCTTTCTTTCCTTTATTAAATATTGTCGATTCTTATAAGGATCATTTAAATATTGTAAATAAATATTATTAATCATTTTTTTTTTAAATTAATTTTACCATTGAGATGGAGATGGTATAATAATGTCATTGGATTCTTTAAATGATAGGTTTGAAGTCTGTATGTTACAATTGTATATATTTTTTCTTTAAGATAATTTAGTGATTTTCTACACATTATTTTTTTAATTGGAGTAATTAAAGAAATTGATGTATTTTCAACTGAAAGAATGTATGCTAAATCAGGATATTTTGATGATTGATCACAGCATTGTTTTTGATAATTATTAACATTTAAAATGATTGGCTGATAAATTAATTTATTATCCTCAATGAAAAAATGATAATTTTGTGGCATAATGTGTATCATACAATTATTGCTTTGAAATAATGAATTTGATTCTTTGTATAAAGCAATAGAATAAGGTAATAAATCTTTTTGATGTGTTTGACTTAAATTATTTTCTTTTTCTTTTTTTTTTTTAATATTTTATTGAAAATTTTCATTTGATTCGAAGAATAGAATATAAAAATATAATGCCAAATTATCAAACTTAAAATAATTAAAATTACAATATAAAACAAATCCCACGAAAATATTTCCATGTTATGATTAATTATTAGCATTTTTTATTAAGTTTATTTGTGTACATACATTTCGCGAAGGTAGAGAAGATGCTGGATAACTTTTTAAAAATAATTTATAATATTTAGGATGTATAGTATTATCATTATCTTTAAGATTTAAAAAATCATACTGATAAAAAGGAATAGTCAATCCTACTTTTTTATTTTGTTGGTCCTCAATTTCTTCTTTTAATAAATAAGTATTATATCGAAAATTTTCAAAATCCAACTCTTTTGTTCCTTGAATTTGAATTTTATGTATTTTTTTCAAATTATTTAAAGCTACTTCTTCAATTCCATTAGTAAAATATTTTTCATATTGTTTAAAAAGATTTTCAAAAATTTGGTTTAATTGTGTATGATTATTTGTAATTTTATGAATTTTTTTTAAATTTCCAAGAAGAGAAATATATGAATGAGGATGATATTGTGATGGTGGAGGAAGTAATGTTTTCATATTAATAAAAAAATAATAATAATTATGAATTTACCAAAAACTTCTAATTTATTACATTTGATAGAATTAAAAAAAATTGAAAATACAAATAATCAACTGTTACGTTTATATAAATCAGTTCAAAATAATAATAATAATAATATTATTAATGATAATAACTTAGATGAATTACCTTTAATTTATGATACTAAAAATTATAAATTTTTAATTTATATAAATGTATACATTCCTTCATTAAACAGTGAAATTGTCATTCTTGAAAGTACACATAAGAATAAAAAACTAATAAACTTTTCACCACAATATATATTAAAACAATATCTTACTGGTACAAATAATTATGCTAATAATAACACTAATATGTATGATCAGTTTAAAAAACGATTAGGAAAAGAAGAAGAAACAGTATTTACATTAGCTAATATGGTAACTCCCAATTTGGATTACACCATGTGGATACGTTATAATGATTTACAATTAGAGGGTATTTTAAAAAGTGTAATATATTTAACTGTAGCTCAAATGAGAACTTTTATATCACAATCTCCTTATAAAAATCATCAATCAAAAGGAATTTCTGATGTCACAACTCCTAAAGATTTTGAAACTTTAGTTAACATGGAAAATGCAGCACAATTTTTTGATTTCGTTCCTTTCCTTCAACATTTAAATATATTAAAAACAAATAGAGTTTATGTAACATATAAAATTAAATTATGTCAGTAATTTTTTTTTACTTTAAATTTTACAAATATATTGTTGATTTTTATTTAAACAAATATGTATTTTTTTTTTAATATTTTTAATTTTATTACTTTTATTATTTAAAATTATAAGACCATTAGGATACATATAAAAAACATCATTGTTATATTCACTAAAAAATATTTCATTATCATCTATACCAAATGCTAACCATTTTGTTACGTATACTTTTTTAACATCATTTATTTCTTCTATATCTTTTAATAAAAGTTGACGAAAATATGGTTTAATGGTTGGTAATTTAACTGGTAAAAGTTTTCTAAATAATTTTAAATGTTTTATGAAAACTTCTATTAAATCAAAATGCAGTGTTAATGCATTGTATTCATCACATTCCTTTTTTACATACCATAATTTATAAAGTTGATGGTATTTTGGCATTTTAAAGTAATTTATAAGAAAATTCATATATTGTGAATTAAAATGAAAAGAGTTGTTTATTTTTATGTACATGTAAATAGATTTATTTATGTCATTTCTCTTTCTGTATATCATTTGATAAAACTTTGAAGCATGTATAATAGTTTCATATAAATTTAATATAATTTTCTCTTTATATTTTAATGAATTAATGAGAAATAACCATAAATCAACAACATTATTATAATGATCAATAATAAATGTTTCAGTGCTATCAAAAGTAGTTGTTTCATATTCCCATTTTTTAATTAACATGTAATTTTTGGTTGATATTACAGGATTAAATATACCCCATACTAAAAAACCATTACATGTTAACCCTGACATGTCATATATTTTATATAAAATTAAATCAGATCTACTTAAATTATTTAAATATTCATATTTTTCTTCCATTTCCATTTTAAAAGTAAAATAATTTTCTAATTTATGAAAAATTTCAGTATAAATTACTAAAAGTCTAATTAAGTTATATCTTAAAGGGACATTTCTCAAATTTTTAATCATTATTAATTTAATTTTTTCATCTAAATTAAGGTTCCAATTAATTAATTTAACATTTTTATTATATTTTCTTATATCATTTAAATTTATTTTATCAAACGTACCTGATAAATTAAATTCAAATAAAGTTTCATTATGTAATGGTGATGGTGAATTTATTTCCTGAGACGTATCTGATGAATTAAATTCACGTAAAGTTTCATTATGTATTGGTGACATTAATGATATTAAACTGGAACGTGATTGTGACCGTGAACGAGAACGAGAAGATATTTCAGATATAACTAATGGATTAGGTTTTATTATTTCTTCAATATCTGATTCTGTTAAATTATGTGGTAGTTTCAAGTCTAAATTTATTATTGGTGAAATTGAACGAGAACGAGAACGAGAACGAGAACGAGAACGAGAATATGCTGATGGTGATTTATCAATATTCATTTTTTTCTTTTAATAAAATTCTTCTTATTTATTTAAATCTTTCTATATATATTGTTTTTCTTTTTTCAACGTCAAAAACATTACTTAAGTCTAAAATACAAGAAATTTCTTTACACCGTTTTTGAAAACGATTTCTGTCAATTGCAGCATTAATCCACATTTTACCATCTTTTCTATTTTTCTGATAAGCGTATGTCCAAACATGAAGATGGTGTATTTTTACATATGGATTAAAACTAATATGTTTTTTATCAGACATAGTTGTTAGTTTGTTAATATTAATATTTTTTTATAATTATACTATTAATTAATTTTCAAACTTTACATTTCTCTTCTTCTTTGTAAATGATTTTAATATTGGTTTAATAACTTTTGTTGAATTTTTATATAAATGTAAGAGAGGTAATTTTACTCTATTCTTTTTGGATTTTTTAATATTTGATTTTTTAGATGATGCTGATGCTAATGTAGACTGTTTTCGTTTTCTATTTTTCTTGTTTTTTTGAAATGATATTGATGATAATGATTGTTTCTGTTTCCTATTTTTCTTTTCTCTTGGACATGATAATGATAATGATAATGATAGTTTTTTTGTAGCTTTTATTTTTTTATTTTTTATTTTTCTTTTAGATAATGATCGCATTGTAGATTTTGATTGTTTTCTTTTTTTTATTTTTCTTACTCTTTGTTTCTTAATGGAATTTACTGATAATGATGATGATGAATGTTTTCGTTTTCTTTTTATACTTGTTTTTAATTCATTGGGAATCGAAGATACTATAATTCCATCTCTATCATCACCATATTTGTAATATTTATAATCATTTAAAATAATTTCCTTTTCAAAAGTATTATCATTTATTAATAAATTAGGATTTAATATATATTTTAAGGGACAGAATGCAATAAATGTTGTTTGTTTTTTTAAAATTAGGTTCATTATTTTCATTAATATTATCTAAAGCAATGACTAATTCGTAATGAAGTTTTTTAAAATTATTTTCAGGTATATTTTTTTGCTGTTTGGTAATATCATCAGGAAATATATTATTTATTAAATCTGTAATTATTTTATAATTATAATAAGGTGTTCGAATAGGTACAAACACTGTTTTAATTAAATCTTGGTCTTTATTTTCAAAATTAAAAAAATTAATTATATTAAATAATATGTTGTTTTTAATATTATTTTTATAATAATTTTCATTCTTAGTAAGAAGTGTGAACCATAAGTTAATTAAAAGTGTTTTATAAATTACTTCAGAATCCTCTATCATTAATTTATTTGCTCTTTTAGATTTTGTTTTTAAAATTTCATCAAACATAATTTTATCAAATTTAATATATCGAAAATTAATTAAATTTATATCTGCATTTTTAGGTTCGAGTAAAGCAGCTAAATAATATATTTTAAATAATGCAATTAGGTTTTCATCATGAATTATATTGTCATAATTATACATGTTAACTTCTTTCTCAGAATTAAATGGTAATAAATAAATTAAACGTGCTAAATTAAATTTTAAAGGCATTGTTTTTAAACCAGGAAATGTGTTATTTTTTAAATTAATAGGTTCATTAAGAAGTGTAAATTTAAGATTAAAATTATTTTTAATAGATTCTGTTTCATATGAAAGTTCAACTGATTTTTTATTCATTATTCCTTTTTTTTAAATTAAAATAAAAATATACATATTTTAAATAACTTTTTATATAATAAAAAAAATGACTACTAATAATATACTGGAATTTGAAATTAAAGATAATACTAAACCTATATCTTTAATTAATTTACCAGAAGTTTCCATGTTTACAATACCATCAAGTATTAATATACCTAAAATAGGTAAAAATATTGATTCTATTGATATTGATGAATATGATATTATAAATCTCAAAAGTATGCCATTAAGACATAATTTAATGAGACTTTTAACTATATTAAAATTAATAAATAGTGGTATAAATTATGAAGATATTCAATTTAATTATTCAAATTATGATTTAGATGATGATTTAATAATTAAAAAAATTTATGATATGTCAGGATTAACATTTGGTAATCATTTAAGATGGGGATTATATTTTCCTATACAATTTGATACAGCTCATTCTAAATATTCCAAGGAATATGAGATTCATTATTTTAACCGTGTTATTGATATATGGTTATTTCTAATAGATTCTAAAGAAATTTCAAAATATTTATATGAAATTATTAATTTACCAACTAAATTCCTAAAAAGGAAATTAAATGATAAAAAAAAGCATTTAACTAGACCTATATTAATGTATTTAAAAATAAATAATATATTTCGTTTTAGTCCACACTTACTTAAAATGTTAATAATTACATTGAAGGAAACTAATAATAATTGGTTAACAAATACTGAAATATCTTTTGAAATTGCAGCAACAATGTATATACAATTAATAGAGACTTTTCAAACTATAATTAAATCTATTAGAGAAACATGGCCTATTAAATTACCTAAAGATATTAATACTAATATACAGTGTTATCATAAATTAAATATTGATAAATCTGTATATGTGTCACAAATATTAGCTCTTATAAATAAGACTAATAATTCTTATGAATTTCTTAATGATTTTACTAAAGAATATGGTTATATTAGAAAATACGATGATTTTAAATTATATTCAAATGGATTAATAATAAAAAAACAAGATTTATATTTATTTGATAAAAATCAATCAAACTTAAAATTTTGTGAAGATGAAAACAGCATATTTTATATTTGTAACATGAAAAAAAGAAAAAATACAAAAAAATTATTATTTTTTACATTCATTATAAATTATATATATATATCCTCCTCTTAAACGCAAAACTAAATGAAGTGTTGATTCTTTTTGAATATTATAATCATTCAGACTCTTATCATTTTCAAGTTGTTTTCCAGCAAATATTAACCATTGTTGATCAGGTGGAATGCCCTCTTTATCTTGATTTTTTTATTTTAATTCTTCAATGGTATTAGTACTTTCTACTTCAACAGTTATAGTTTTTCCTGTTAGAGTTTTCACAAAAATTTGCATTGTGTATTTTTTTATATTTTTATAAAGCAAAAATTATTTTATTCTTTAAATATAGTTTAAATAAATAAAAAAAATGGATGTTGATATTGATTATAAAAATTATCTTGATAAATTAGATAAAATGCAATTATATCAATTAAAATTAATATATTATTTATATAATCAAATTAAAATTCTCTGTTACAATGTTATTATCGAATTAGAAAATATTGAAAAATACATTCAGGAATATTCTTATGCAATTAACATTATTCGCATTCACAGAAAATATGAATTTTTTAATTATTTAATAACACATTCTCCAATTCGTACTCAAATAATTAAAAAAGAAAAAGAAGAAATATCAAATTTTCAAGAAATCATTAATAAAAATTATTTAAAAAAACCTACATTAATAATGACTCAAACTACTTATTATAATATTATGGCCATAAAACATATACTTATAAGATTATTTGAATTTGAAAATGAACTTTATAGTTATAAAATGACATTGAATAGTAAATTGCATTATATAATTAGCAGTATGGAAAATTTCAAGAAAACTTTTTATTTTTGTATCAAAACTTCTGAATAATTATCAGATTTTTTTTTTTTAAATATTTATTAGTTTACCATATGCATTTTGCATCTTTATTTCCATGATGCTGAGCATATTGTGAAAATGACATGTGATCACATAAATCCTGTTCTGGATACATTGGGGCATAAGATTCTGGAGGTTGCATTTGTTGAAGATTTGCATTATTTGTATTTCCTTCAGAATATCGATTTCCAATTAATTTTAAAAATTGATCAGGGTTTCTTGGCTCAATATAATGATTGAACAATGAACTTTGATGCTGTGTATTAGGTTTAGGAATTTCAATAAAATCCATATTAGTTCCCCGGTACATTATATTTTGTAATAAGACACTAGTATTTTTAAGAATTAACATTTCATGAGAACATAATTTATCTATAGTAACAAATCCCATATTGTGTACAAATACTATATTAGCTCTTGAACTTTCAATTATATTTGAATTTTCAGTTGGATCATTATTGAAAATATCAATTTCATTGGATTTTTGTGTATTAGTATAATCAACGTTAATAATATTACTAGGATACATTCCTGTTGCAATTTCTATGAGAGAATATTCAATATTATGTTTATTAATTACATCTTCATTTATATCATCTTTAAATTCATGAAAATATTTCTTTAAATTAGTTTCATTATTATCAATCATTTTCCGATAAGACTGTGAATCTACTATATGTTTTTGTGTAATATCTATTGGAGGTGGTTGAAATTCTAAATTAAATTTATCTGAAGGTGGTTTAGTAGGAACAGGTGGAATACGATTAAGATTAGGATGCATTGGATGTGCAGTACTAACGTATCTTTTAGAGGAAGGAAAATTAGGATTTTGCAGTGCTCTTTTAATTTTAGTACATGTAGATGGAGCTGTAGGATTTACATCAATTGTAAAAATTGCATGCCCATTGTTATTTATAACTAAAATATTAGAAAATGTAGAAATACATTTTCCATTTAGTGGTGGTAATTTTTTAAGATCGTCAGTATCTTTTGTCATAGCCAGAGCTAAAGCGAGAAAATCGTGAGTTCGGTGTGAAGATAATGGCTCTTGATTGAAAAAATTTGTATTATTAAGATATGAACCACTACCATATTTTAATATTTTATCAATTTCATCATTAAAATTAGAATTATTGTAGTTTGATTGTAAATTTTTTTGGGATACAAGTAACTGTGCATAATATGTTACAATGTTAGAATTAAAATCGAAAATTTTAGCAACAATTTTATCTGGCTTTTCTCCCTGTGTAGCTTTTTTAAATTTAATATTATTATCTACATTAGTTATTATATATGTTATACTATCTTCAGGTTTCCATGTTTTATTTATATTATCTTCCCATGTATAATATCCATTTTCTAATACATCAGGAAATATATCATACAGTTTTTTAAATTTAGTCATATTATGATCATCGTTAATTGTTTCGTCTGAATTTATCCAAATAATTTTAGTTCCCTTTTCCCAAGTACTTGGAGGTAAAGCAAGAATTTGTAAGAAAATTTTGGGATCCGGTATAATTATATTACCAGGTTTAAATGATATTCGAGGAGCATTTTTCATATTAGGATATGCAGTATAACTTATATCATATGATGGGAAAGCAATAAAAAACTCTCCTAAATTATAAGATGAAGTAACAACCCCATCATTATTAATGCATGTTCGATCTGGAAACTCTTAATTTTATTTATACTTGATATACCAAATTTGAAATATTTGCAAGGTTCACAAACTGCTGAGAAATTTTTTAAAGTATATTATGCATCTTTACTTAATGATATTTTATAAGCTTTCTCAATTTGTTTCAAATTATTATCATTTTGTACATCTTTAAATATAGCATGAATACAAACACATTTGGAAGAACCAAGTTTACTTATACAATTAACTATACCTTTCAAATATTCTTTCTGATATAAAGGATCAACTCCATATTGTTTTAAGAGTCCAGAAATAAAATTACTTATTTCATTATTAATTTTAGGATCGATAATAACTTGTGGTTTGACTTGTTGTTGTTGTTGTTGATGCAGCACGGGTTCCGTGCTGCATCTGCGCTACTTGTGGTGCTGAGGTCCTCTTGGGCGTGGAGGGAGATTTCTGGCCCTTTCATTCCTCCTAGGAACTATCCCTCCCCAGTCCCCCCTGGGGTTCCAAATCTATGATCCCGCTACCCCCAGGTCTCTTATTGTTACCACACCGTGTTCTGACCTCGCCTCATCTTTCCACCACTCTTTGGATGCTCCTAAGGCCCCTGTACTTCTTGCTGGTGCTATTTTGTCACCCGCTTCAGGTGCCTGGGTTTCAACTGACTCCTTTGATTTGTCTGACCTCCGCTCTCCTTTGACTATGCTTCCGGCCTCTCTCTCTACAGCACGGCAATTTTCGAATCGCCAGCCCGTCCCACGTCAGACCGACTCGGGTCCCACTTCTAAATGCCAATGACAATCTCCTGATGATGTTACTTTGTTACCTTCCCATTCTACTCTGAAAAGACCGACACGTCACACACTCCCTCTTCACACTCAGTTTCAGACCTCACAATGGACTAAATTCTTTACTTTAAGACTGACTTCTACTGCCTATCTTTCTGACCATAGTATTGGCAAAGCCCTCCTACACCATGTTGGTAGAGATATTTCATTTCATGCTCTTAAGAGTGGTACATGCATTACCACAGTCTAGAATTCTACCCAAGCTCATAATCATATATCGATGCTATTGCTATCACGATCAAAAAACATCATTCCTTCAATTCTTGTAGTGGTACTATTATTCTGCACCATACCATAGTCCAACAGAATTTCCAGACGTGGCAATGACATTCTCGAGCAGGTGGAACTCTAAGATCTCCCAATTCTCAGGGTAGACACTAATGTTCTTCCTGCTTACAGGCGAAGACGATACCCTTGCAATGTGGCTCATTTAACTTTTGACAGCCGTGAAGTCCCATCCACTGTTTATGTAGCAGGACATCGGTTACAAGTTTGGAAGGTGATCCCTACACCACAACAGTGAATGAATTGCTGGCGATTTGGCCACCCAGCAAAATATTGCAGATCTATAACCGAATACCCAGTCTGTGGTGCTGATGACCATTCTAATACATCTTGCAGTCGAACTCCCTCTTGCCTTTATTGTCATGAGGCTCACCCTTCGTACTCTAACCGTTGCCAAGTCTACTTAAATGAGCTGGAAATTTGTTGCCTCAAAGAGGCAGAAGGTCTCTCTTATACTATGGTGGTTTCTCATCTCATGTTCTCTCATCTCATGTTTCAAAGCGTGCCCCCACTTCTGGGGTCACATCTTCTGCAGCCTCCTCTGTGGTTACCTCTCCCATAGTCACTCCTGTATCTAATTCTTTTGCTGTCCTGGGCTCAGATATCCCTATTTCAACTCCTCAGTCTGTCCTCACATCTACCTGTCCTCCCTCACAAACCCAGGTATCGACAAGACCTCGTACGACACCTCCTCCCAATCGTCCCTCTGCTTCTCAGAGGTCCAAAAAATATCCTTTAACCCCTCCTTCCCTTCATCCACCTTCACATTTTTACCTTCCCGGTTTCTGTGCCTGGGTCTTCCCCTTTCACTGGCTCTCTTACAAGTGTGGAGGTTCATCCTCCTCCTCATATTGTGCCTTCCTCCCCTGTCCTCTCCCAAGTTTCTTCCTATTCTACCACCTCCCAGGTTTCTGCCTGTTTTGTCCCCTCCCACACTTCTCCAGTTCCCTTCACCCTTTCACCGACCCTACCTTGGTACAGTACATTATAACTCCGATTTTTACTCAAACTCCTCCTCCTTCCATCTCCAATATTGTCTCCCATATGACGTCTCTGAACTCCGAAACACTTGAAGCAATCTCTTAATAAATCGTACCTGGGCCGGGATTGAACCCGCGGTCAGAGAGTCTCAAAAGTCCAGACCGTCGTGTTAGCCACTGGTCTGGAGTTTTAAGACTCTCTGACCGCGGGTTCAATCCTGGTCGGGGAATGGTTTGTTTGCAATCGTGTCATTACGATTTCGTGAGTCAATCTCTGAATATATTGTAGAGACCAAACCATCAATGGACACTGATCCACCCTCTGTTCCTTCTCTTTCCTCTTCTCGATCTGCGCAACTCCTTTCTTCACAGCGCACCGTTGCTTTGCTACTTGAACGCTTTCTTTTGCCACCGCATATGGACTTTTCTAGCCCCTCTAGTCCATAGGTACCTTTACCTGTGGATTTCAGGTATTTTTGTCATTGCCAATCATGGCCTATTTACAGTGGAATATTCGCGGCCTCAGGGGTAATTCGGGTGAGCTTCAGATGTTGCTCTCCCAGTTTTCCCCTGTTGGTGTTTGCTTACAGGAATCAAAATCACACTCTGCTGTTATCAATCCTATCGCAGGCTATAATTTACTGTATTCTTCAGATTTTGTTCCTGATGGGACCTTTAGTGAAAGTGCCCTTCTTCTACGCACTGATATTCCTTTCCATCAGCTATTTGTTCATACTTCACTGCATTACACAGCAGCCTGTATCCACTTGCATAGGTGGTATTCACTCTGTTCTTTGTATCTCTCTCCTCAGGCATTATCTATCCCAGATATTGCCTTTCTTGTTTCATCATTACTGCCACCACTTGTGTTACTTGGCGATTATAATGCTCATCATTTCCTCTGGTGGGGTCTCACTGTGATTCCCGTGGCATTTAGTTAGAGGGTTTTCTTGCTACCCACCCCCTCCATGGTTTAAATACAGGTACTCACACCCATTTTAATCCTCGGACCAATACTCTCTCTTGCATCTATCAGTCTGCTCTTCCTCCGCTGCATTAGACTTCACCTGGTCTGTTCTCCCGGATTTACATGACAGCGATCATTTCTCAATCATTCTCACTTCCCCTTCATATTCACCTCTTCGTAACCCACGCTGGCAATTTGGAACCTTTACTCACAACTAACTTTTTAGTGAGGTTCCTTCTTCGTCCTCCTTTAATGGGCTCTTACACCTCTTCTAGTACTCTGTTTTAACTGCAGCTTCTCGTTCTATACCTGGAGTTTACCTGGAGAGAGTTCCGGGGGTCAATGCCCCCGTGGCCAGGTCTGCAACCAGGCCTCCTGGTGGATCAGAGCCTGATCAACCAGGCTGTTGCTGCTGGCTGCACGCAAACCAACGTACGAGCCACAGCCCGGCTGGTCAGGAACCGACTTTAGGTGCTTGTCCAGTGCCAGTTTGAAGACTGCCAGTGGTCTGTTGGTAATCCCCCTTATGTATTCTGGGAGGCAGTTGAACAGTCTCGGGCCCCTGACACTTATTGTATGGTCTCTAGTGCTAGTGACACCCCTGCTTTTCAATGGGGGGATGTTGCATCGTCTGCCAAGTCTTTTGCTTTCGTAATGAGTGATTTTCGTATGCAAGTTCGGTACTAGTCCCTCTAGGATTTTCCAGGTGTATATAATCATGTATCTCTCTCACCTGTATTCCAGGGAATACAGTTTCAGGAACCTCAAGCGCTCCCAGTAATTGAGGTGTTTTATCTCTGTTACGCGTGCCGTGAAGGTTCTCTGTACATTTTCTAGGTCAGCAATTTCACCTGCCTTGAAAGGTGCTGTTAGTGTGCAGCAATATTCCAGCCTAGATAGAACAAGTGACCTGAAGAGTGTCATCATGGGCTTGGCCTCCCTAGTTTTGAAGGTTCTCATTATCCATCCTGTCATTTTTCTAGCAGATGCGATTGATACAATGTTATGGTCCTTGAAGGTGAGATCCTCCGACATGATCACTCCCAGGTCTTTGACGTTGGTGTTTCGCTCTATTCTGTTGCCAGAATTTGTTTTGTACTCTGATGAAGATTTAATTTCCTCGTGTTTACCATATCTGAGTAATTGAAATTTCTCATCGTTGAACTTCATATTGTTTTCTGCAGCCCACTGAAAGATTTGGTTGATGTCTGCCTGAAGCCTTGCAGTGTCTGCAATGGAAGACACTGTCATGCAGATTCGGGTGTCATCTGCAAAGGAAGACACGGTGCTGTGGCTGACATCCTTGTCTATGTCGGATATGAGGATGAGGAACAAGATGGGAGCAAATACTGTGCCTTGTGGGACAGAGCTTTTCACCGTAGCCACCTCGGACTTTGCTCTGTTGACGACTACTCTCTGTGTTCTGTTAGTGAGGAAATTATAGATCCATCGACTGACTTTTCCTGTTATTCCTTTAGCACGCATTTTTTGCGCTGTTATGCCATGGTCACACTTGTCGAAGGCTTTTGCAAAGTCTTTATATATTACATCTGCATTCTTTTTGTCTTCTAGTGCATTTAGGACCTTGTCGTAGTGATCCAATAGTTGAGACAGACAGGAGCGACCTGTTCTAAACCCATGTTGCCCTGGTTTGTGTAACTGATGGGTTTCTAGATGGGTGGTGATCTTGCTTCTTAGGACCCTTTCAAAGATTTTTATGATATGGGATGTTAGTGCTATCGGTCTGTAGTTCTTTGCTGTTGCTTTACTGCCCCCTTTGTGGAGTGGGGCTATGTCTGTTGCTTTTAGTAACTGTGTGATGACCCTTGTGTCCATGCTCCCTCTCCATAGAATGGAAAAGGCTCGTGATATGGGCTTCTTGCAGTTCTTGATGAACACGGAGTTCTGTGAGTCTGGCCCTGGGGAAGAGTGCATAGGCATGTCATTTATCCCCTGTTCGAAGTCATTTGGCGTCAGGATAACATCGGATAGGCTTGTGTTAACCAAATTCTGTGGCTCTCTCATAAAAAAATCATTTTGATCTTTGACTCTCAGTCTGGTTAGCGGCTTGTTAAAAACTGAGTCATACTGAGACTTGAGTAGCTCACTCATTTCCTTGCTGTCATCTGTGTAGGACCCATCTTGTTTAAGTAGGGGCCCAATACTGGATGTTGTTCTCGACTTTGATTTGGCATAGTAGAAGAAATACTTTGGGTTTCTTTCGATTTCATTTATGACTTTTAGTACTTCCCGTGTTTCCTGACTCCTACAAGATTCCTTTAGCTTAAGTTCGATGCTTGCTATTTCTCTGACCAGTGTCTCCCTACGCATTTCAGATATATTGACCTCTTTTAGCAGCTCTGTCATTCTTTTCCGTCGCCTGTAAGGGGAGCGCCTGTCTCTTTCTATTTTACATCTACTCCTCCTTTTTCTTAGAGGAATAAGCCATGTGCATACATCGAGTGCCACCAAGTTAATCTGTTCTAGGCATAAGTTGGGGTCTGTGTTGCTTAGTATATTTTCCCAGCTTATATCGGTTAGGGCTTGGTTTACTTGGTCCCAATTTGGGCAGGCATTCTCAGAAATGCATGCCTTGGTGGTCTCCTGCATGCACTTGTGCAGTGCATTTGAAATGCACTGCGTGGGGCAGGTACCAGTACAATAGAACCACGGAGAGACTTCTTGAATTTAAGCAGAAGCGTGTGATCACTCACCGTGTCATCCGTGATACTAAACGCTCTTGCTGGCGAGATTGTCTCCACCATCACCTCTGCTTCCTCTATGAGTGCAGTCTGGAAAAAAGTACGAAAACTGCGGGTTGCCGGTGTTGATATAGCAAACCCACTAGATGTTGCCAATGAAATTGGTAATCATCTGGTCTGTATTGCTCAGGAGCTCCATCTATGCCCCTTGTTTCTTTCCTCAAAGTCTGCCAGAGTTAGCACCCTTGGACTTTTCTTCTCTCAGAGAAGAACAGTGTAATGTGCCTTTTACACTTCAGGAACTGGAGGCAACACAGCTTGCCAATCATCGGCAGCTGGGCCCTACAACATTCACATTCATATGCTACAACATATTCATCAGTCAGCCCTTGCAGTCTTATTATGCATTTTCAATCTTATTTGGTCACAGGGAGTTCTTGCATAGCTATGGAAATCTGCCATTCTCCCTTTCTGCAAACTGGGTACTATGGGACATGAAGCCTCCCACTATTGTCCCATTGCTCTTACCATTGCTGTTTGCAAAGTTTGGATACGTATGTTCGTAATGCCTTTGCAAATAATCACTCAGTTATTGCCATATTTTTTGACCTTGAGAAGGCATATGACAGAACTTGGAGGTATAATATTTTGGCCCAAACCCACTTCTGAGACCTTCGAGGCAATCTACCATCCTTCCTTCAAAACTTTTTAACTGACAGACATTTCCGTGTTCGGGTTAATAATGTGCTCTCCCCGGACTTTATCCAAGCTGAAGGTGTCCCCCAGGGATATGTTCTGAGCACAGCACTTTTTCTCCTTGCTATAAATGATTTGGCCTCTAGTCTTCCATCCAATATTTGGTCATCACTGTATGTTGATGACTTCGCTATTGTATGTGCAGGCGCTGACTGTCACCTCATTAGTTTCTCTCCAACATGCGGTCGACCGTGTTTCCAATTGGGCCTCCACAAATGGGTTTAAATTTTCCAGTACCAAAACTCACCAAATTACTTTCACTAGACGCTCTGTCATCTCCGATCATCCTTTGTACCTCTATGGCTCCCATATACCTGAACGTGATAGTCAGATTTCTAGGCCTCCTCTTTGATCTTAGGTTATCCTGGAAACCTCACATTACCTCTCTGAAGGCAACTTGTCACAGCCAGCTGAACGTTCTTAAAACCCTTGCTCATCTTTCATGGGGAGCTGATCGTCAAAGTGTCCTTCGCCTACATTCAGCCCTCATTTTATCGAAACTCGATTATTGTGATCAGATTTATGCAGCGGCCTCTCCTCCTATTCTCTCTAATCTTTACCCTATCCATCACCAAGGATTACGTTTATGCCTTGGTGCTTTTCGCTCTTCCCCTGTTGAGAGCCTCTATGCAGAAGTGAATGTTCCATCCTTGTCTGATCGCCGATATGCCCATTGCCTTCGCTACTATATACACTCTCACGATCTCCGCAATCCTTCCATTTATGGTCACTGATATTAGTAGACATTATTTATTTGTTCGCCACCCCTGTTTCCTTCGTCCCTTTTCTATTCGCCTACATTTGCTCTTGTCTTCCCTTCAGTTACCACCTTTATATGTTCATGTAGAGTCACACTTCTCACTACCCCCCTGGGAAGTTTCAGCTGTTCAGGTCTGTTCTTTCTCACTCCCTTGCTCGAAAGCCCAACTTCCTACGGTGGCTTCCCGCTCTCTTTTTCTTGACCACTTCCACTCTCATTCTCATGCCATCGCAGTGTACACAGATGGCTCTAAGTCTTCTGACGGCGTCGGCACTGCAGTGTTTCCAGACAGCGTCATGCGAGGGCACTTACTATCTTCAGCTAGCATTTTTACTGCTGAATTCCTCTTCAAGGAAGGCTCCTTGGCGTGGTGAAGAGGCTCTTGGTCTGAGGAATTAGACCTGTTGATCTCCTTCCTCAGACTGAACCTAATTACCCCCCAATCCCCCCTTCCCTATCCCATCTTCCCCATCCTCCCCTTTTTCTTTCCTCCTCCTCCTCTCCACCCCTCCCTTTTGCCTTTCCTCTTTTTGGCCTTTTTGATTTTTCCCACAGGCGCACTAGTTCATAGGTATGGAAAGGAGTACCGGGGTCCATCCCATTCTGTTCAGGTTCTTGGTGGTGGTGTTTGCCATGGAATCTAGATCACCTGGGTATATCCCGATCCCTCTCCAGTATCCGGAGAGTGGCTTTGGGAGTTTATCGCGCAACAGGTGTTTCTCTGGAAGCTATCTTTCAGATTCCAGGGGTGGTGGCCAAAGGAGGTATGCTTTGTTGCAGATATCCGACCGCCCTCTCTTTTGTCCACGGAGGTAGCTTGGCAGATGTGAGGCTGCTACCCCACATTGCTGGTTTATTGGCATTAAGGGTAGGTTTGACACGGGTTCCATGTTGCATCTGCCCTACTAGCGGTGCTGCGGTCCTCTTGGGTGCAGAGGGAGATTTCTGGCCATTTCATTCCTTCTGGGAACTGTTCCTCCCCGCTCTCCCACCTTTTTTCATTCTTTTCATTTTCTTTTCTTTTCTCCTTTCTTTTTTTTTTTAAACAAAATGCAAAGGAATAACCTAACCATGGAGAACCCAGTCCATAAACCCACTACCTCCGGGCCCCTTCTTTATACCGCACCCCATTCTGACTCTGCTTTGTTTTTTGACCACTCTTCGGAAACTCCTGTTGCCTTTGTTCCTCTTGCTGGGGCTGTTTCCTCACCCTCTACAGGTACCAGGGCTTTGATTGACTCCTTCGATTTGTCTGACCTCCGCTTTTCTTTGACTATGCTTCTGGCCTCTCCCTCTACTGTATGGCAATTTTCAAATTGACAGCCCATTCCACAACGGACCATCTCCGGTCCCACTTCTTAATGCCAACGACCATCTCCTAATGATGTTCCTTTTTTTCCTTCCCATTCTACTCAGAAAAGACTGATACATCATGCACTCCCTCTCCACGCTCAGTTTCGGACCACACAATGGACTAAATTCTTTACTTTAAGACCGACTTCTACTTCTGACTATCTTTCTGACAATAGTATTGGCAAAGCACTCCTGTGCCATGTTGGTAGAGATATTTCATTTCATGCTCTCAAGAGCAGTATGTACATCATCACTGTCCAGAATGCTACCCAAGCTCACGATCTTTCTCTCCTTCGCATATCGATACTACTACTATCACTATTGAAAAACATCTTTCTCTCAATTCTTTTAGTGGTACTGTCATTCTGCCCCATACAATAGTCCAACAGAATTTCCAGTCATGTTTCAGTGACATTCTTGAACAGCTGGAACTCCAGGACCTCCCAATCCTCAAAGTAGACACTTATGTCCTTCCTGCCCATGGGCGGAGACAACCACAAATGATGACACAGGCATAGATGCAATACGGATAAGTGCTGCAAGAATGGCATACAATTCAGCAGTAAAAATACTAGCTGAAGACAGTAAATGCCCTCGTACGACACTGTCTGGAAACACTGCTGCAAATCCTACGCCGTCATAAGACTTAGAGCCATCTGTGTACACTGCAATGGCATGAGAATGAGAGTGGAAGTGGTAAAGAAAAAGAGAATGGGAAGCTACCTTAGACAGTTGGGCTTTCGAGCAAGGGAGAGAGAAAGAACAGACTCGAACAGCTGAAATTTCTCTAGGGGATAGGGAAAACTGAGATGCTACATGAACATAGAAAGGTGGTAATTGAAGAGAAGACAAGAGCAAATGAAGGCAAAGAGAGAAGGGTTGGAGTAAACACCGGCGGCGAACAAATAATGTCTACTAATATCAGTGGCCATTCTATAAATGGAAGGATTGTGGAGATCATAAGATCATACATAGTAACAAAAGCAATGGGCATGACGGCAATCAGATAAGGATGGAAAGTTTGCTTCTGCATAGATGCCCTCAACAGGGAAAGATCAAAAAGCAACAAGGCATAAATGTAATCCTTGGTGATGAATGGGTTTAAGGCTAGAGAGAGTAGCAGGAGAGGCTGCTGAATAGATCTGTTCACCATAATCAAGTTTTGATAAAATGAGGGTGGAATGTAGGTGTAGGAGAGTTCCACAATCAGCTCCCCATGAAAGATGAGCAAGGCTTTTGAGAAGGTTCAGCCTGCTGTGACAAGTTGCCTTCAGAGAGGTAATGTGAGGTTTCCAGGATAACCTACGGTCAAAGAGGAGGCCCAGAAACCTGACTGTATCATGTTCAGGGATACAGAAGCCATAGAGGTACAAAGGATGATCAGGGATGACAGAGTGTCTAGTGAAAGTAATTTGGTGAGTTTTGGTACTGGAAATTTTAAACCCATGTTTGGTGGCCCAATTGGAAACATGGTCGAATGCATGCTTGAGAGAAACTGTAATGAGGTGACAGTCAGCCCGTGCACAGGCAATAGCGCTGTGGAAGAACTCCTTGTGACCAAATAAGACTGAAGATTTGTAATAGGACTGCAAAAGCTGACTGATGCAAATGTAGCATACGAATATGAATGTCGTCTAGACCAGCTGCCGATGATCGGCAAGCTGAGAGTGTTGCCTCCAGTTCTTGAAGTGTAAAAGGCACATTATACTGTTCTTCTCTGAGAGAAGAAAAGTCCAAGGGTGCTAACTCTCTGGCAGACTTTTAGGAAAGAAGCGTGAGAAATATGGACCAGATGATTGCCAATCTTATTGGAAACATCTAGTGGGTTTGCTATATCAACACCGGCAACCCACAGAACAGGAGCTGGGTCAGGAGAATATTTATCACTCAGTTTTCGTACTTTTTTCTAGACTGCGCTCATAGAGGAAGCAGAGGTGATGGTGGAGACATAATCTTGCCAGCAAGTGCATTTAGTGTCACGAATGACACGGCGAGCGATCACACACTTCTGCTTAAAATCAAGAAGTCTCTCCGTGGTTCTATTGTACTGGAACCTGCCCCAAGCAGCGCATTTCAATCGTACTGCATGAGCACAGGCAGGAGACCACCAAGGCAAAGTTTCGGGTGTAGCATGAGAAGCTGTGGTTAAAACAGAGGACAAGAAGAGTTGTAAAAGCTCATCAATGGAGGACGAAGAAGGAACCTCACTAAAAACAGTTAGTTGTGAGTAAAGGTTCCAATTTGCCTGATCAAATTGCTAGCATGGGATACGAAGAGGTGGCGAATATGAAGGGGAAGTAAGAATGATTGGGAAATGATCACTTGCATGTAAATCCAGGAGAACAGACCAGGCGAAGTCTAATGCGGCGGAGGAAGAGCAGACTGAGAGATCGATGCAAAAGAGAGAGTGAGTCCGAGGATCAAAATGGATGTGAGTATCTGTATTTAAAAAATGGAAGGGGTGGGTAACAAGAAAAGCCTCTAACTGAATGCCATGGGATTCACAGTGAGACCTCCCAAGAGGAAATGATGGGCATTAAAATCGCCAAGTAACAGAAGCGTTGGCGGTAATGAAACAAGAAAGGCAATATCCGGGATAGATAATGCCCATGAAGGAGAGAGATATAAAGAACAGAGCATATACCACCTATGTAAATGGTTACGGGCTCCTGTGTAATGCAGCGAAGTTAGAACAAATAGCAGATGGTATGGAATATCAGTGTGTAGAAGAAGGACACTTTCATTAAAGGTCCCATCAGGAAAAATATTTGAAGAATACAATAAATTATAGCCTGAGATGGGAAAGATAACAGCAGAGTGTAATTTTGGTTCCTGTAAGCAAACGCCAACAGGGGAAAACTGGGAGAGTAACATCTGATGCTCACCCCGATTACCCTTGAGGCCGTGTATTCCACTGTAAATAGGCCATGATTGGCAACGATGAAGATACACCTGAAATCTGCAGGTAAGGGTTCCTATGGACTAGAGGGGTTAGAAAAGTCCACATGCGGTGGCAGTGAAAAACGTTCAATCAGTGAAGGAACAGTGCGATGTGAAGGAACAGTGCGCTGCAAAGGAACAGTGCACTGTGAAGAAAGGAGTTGCATAGATAGAGGAGAAGAGAGAGAAGGAACAGAGGATGGATCAGTGTCCATTGATGGTTTGGTCTCTGCAATATATTCAGAGACTGCTTCAAGTGTTTTGGAATTCAGAGACATTGTATTGGAGTCAATATTGAAGATGGTAGGGCGAGGATGTGTAAAGATTGGAACTGTAATGAACTGTACCAAGGTAGGGGTGGCGAAAGGGTGGAGGGAACTGGAGAAGAAGCGTGGAAGGGGACATAAGAGGCAGAAACCTGGGAGAGGTGGCAGAAGAGGAAGAAACTTGGGAAGGAGCTGGGGAGGAAGGTACAGTATGAGGAGAAGAGTGAACCTCTACACTTGTAACAGAGCCAGTGAGAGGAGAAGAACCAGGTACAGAGACAGGGAAGGTAAAATGAGGAGGTGGAAGAAGGGAAGGAGGGGTTAAAGGACCTTTTTTAGACTTCTGAGAAGTAGAGGGATGATTGGGAGGAGGTGTCGTACGAGATGTCGTCGATACCAAGGCTTATGAGGGAGAACACAAAGAAGCGAGAACAAACTGATGCGTTGAAGTAGGGACATCTGTGCCCAGGACAGCAAAAGAATTAGGTACAGGAGTGACTATGGGAGAGGTAACCACAGAGGAGGCTGCAGAAGATGGGACCCCAGAAGTGAGGAGGCATTTTGAAACACAGGAATAAGAAACACGAGGTAGTCTTCCTTGGAGGCAGAGATGAGAAACTGCCATGGCATAAGGGAGACCTTCTGCCTCTTTGAGGTAATGGATTTCCCGCTCATTTAAGTAGACTTGGCAATGGCGAGAGTACGAAGGGTGAGCCTCATGACAATTAAGGCAAGAGGGAGGTCGATTGCAAGACGTATTCGTATTAGAATGGTCATCGGCACCACAGACTGGGCATTCGGCTATAGATCTGCAATATTTCGCTGGATTGCCAAATCACCAGCAATTTCTACACTGTTGCAGTGTAGGATCACCTTTCTAACTTGTAATCGATGTCCTGCTACATAAACTGAGGATAGGAGTTCACGGCTGTCAAAAGTTAAACGAGCCACATTGCTAGGGTATCGTCTCTGCCCACGGGCAGGAAGGATGTAAGTGTCTACCTTGATGATTGGGAGATCTTAGAGTTCCAGCGGTTCAAGAATGCCATTGCCACATGTCTGGAAATTTTGTTGAACTGTGGTATTGGGCAGAATGGCGGTACCACTACAAGAATTGAGGGAATGATGTTTTTCAATAGTGACAGGAACAGTATCGATATGAGAAAGAAGAGAAATATCATGAGCTTGGGTAGCATTCAGTCGAGACCTCAGTACCTGAAGTGGGTGAGGAAACAGCACCAGCAAGAGGCTCAGAGGCATTAGGACTGTCTGAAGAGTGGCCCAAAGATGAGGTGGGGTCAGAACGAGGTGTGTTATCAAGAAGGGGCCAGGGGGTAGCAGGTTCATGGACTAGGGCTTCCATGGTTAGGTTACTTCTTTTTGTTTTTATGAAAAAAACGAAAGAAGAAAAGAAAATAAAAATAAAAAAAAGAATAAAAAATGGGGAGACCAGGGAGGGATAGTTCCTAGGATTAATGAAAGGGCCAGAAATCGCCTTCTGCGCCCAAGAGGACCTCAGCACCGCAAGTAGCGCAGATGCAGCATGGAACACGTGTCATACCCTACCCATCATGCCAGTAAACCAGCAATCCGGGATAGCAACCTCACATCTCCCCAGGTACCTCGATGGACAAAAGAGAGAGAGGCCGGATATCCACCACAAAGCATACCTCCTTTGGCCACCAACCCCAGAATCCGAAAGGTGGCTTCCAGAGATGCACCCATCGCCTGAAAGACACCAAAAGCCACCCTCTGGGATACTGGAGAGGGATCGGGACATCCCCATGTAATCCAGATTCTAGGGCAAACTATGCCACCGCCAAGAACATCAATGGAATGGACCCCGTACCCTTTCCCCTACCTGGGAACTAGGGTGACTGTGGGAAAAAATCTCAAAGGCCAAAAAGGAAGGGCAAAAGGGAGGGGTGGGGAGGAGGAGGAGGAAAGAAAAAGGGGAGGATGGGAGAGGGAAGGTAGATTGAGGGGTAATTATGTTCGATCTGAGGAAGGAGACCAACAGGTCTAATTCTTCAGACCAAGGTGATCCCTAAATTGCCACAGTGTAGAAATTGTTGTCGTTTTGGTCACCCAGCGAAATATTGCAAATCTAATGCCAAATGCCCAGTCTGTGGTGCCAATGACCATTCTAACACATCTTGCAATCGACCTCCCTCTTGCCTTAGTTGTCATGAGGCTCACCCTTTGTACTCTCACTGTTACCAGGTCTACTTAAATGAGCAGGAAATTTGTTGCCTCAAAGAAGCAGAAGGTGTCCCTTATACTATGGCAGTTTCTCATCTCTGTCTCCAAGAGACTACCCCATGTTTCTTATTCTTGTTTTTCAAAACATTCCCCCACTTCTGGGGTCCCATCCTCTGCAGTTGCCAGTCCCATAGTCACTCCTGTGTCTAATTCTTTTGCTGTCCTTGGCTCAGATGTCTCTACAACACCTCAGTCTGTTTTCACTTCTTTGTGTTTTCCCTCACAAACCCTGGTATCGACAAGATCTCGTAGGACACCTCCTCCCAATCGTCCCTCTACTTCTCAAAGTCCAAGAAATCTCCTTTAACCCCTCGTTTCCTTCATCCACCTCCACATTTTACCTTCTCCATCTCTGTACCTGGGTCTTCCCCTTTCAATGGCTCTGTTACAAGTGTGGAGGTTCATCCTCCTCCTACTGTGCATTCCTTCCCTGTCCCCTCCCAAGTTTCTTCCTCTTTTGCCACCTCCCAGGTTTATGCCTCTTCTGTCCCCTCCCACACTTCTCCAGTTCCCTCCACCCTTTCGTCCCCCCCTACCTTGGCACAGTCCATTACAGTTCAATTCTTTACTCAAACTCCTCCTCCTTCCATCTCCAATATTTTCTCCCATACAACGTCTCTGAACTCCCAAACACTTTAAGCAATCTCTGAATATATTGGAGAGACCAAACCATCAATAGACACTGATCCACCCTCTGTTCCTTCTCTTTCCTCTTCTCCATCTGCTCAACCATTCCTTCGCTGCTTGAACGTTTTCTGCTGCCACTGCATGTGGACTTTTCTAACCCCTCTAGTCCATAAGTACCCTTACCTGTGGATTTCTAGTATCTTTATCGTTGCCAATCATATCCTATTTACAGTGGAATATATGCAGCCTCAGGGGTAATTGGGGTGAGCTTCAGACTCTCCCAATTTTCCCCTGTCGGTGATTGCTTACAAGAACCAAAATTACACTCTGCTGTTATCTATCCCATCTCAGGCTATAATTTGTTGTATTCTTCAGATCCTTTTCCTGATGGGACCTTTTAAAAAAGGAAGGAGTCAGGTGAAACATATCGACTTCTTTATTTTTCAACCGATTACGTTCATTTTTGGTGTACTATTAGAAGCTTATATAAAACCTCCTGTGCTGAAGTTTTAATCATATCGGCCAAAAAGTAAATGAAATATGCAAAATTTACGAAAAATTGCATTTGGCAGCGGAGTCCTACTCAGTGGTACTTGGAAAAGTGGTTTTGACACTTGCTGCTGATAGAACACCTCTAATTCCATCACGAATTACGTACCTATTCTAAAATAAACCTTATCTTCATGCTAAAAAAAATAAGTTTCATAACTTTTTTGTCATATTGGAAGATGTCGGTCTTGTTGCCCACATAAATCTAAAAATATTTGGGATAGTTCAGAAAGTTACGTAATTTCTCGTGAAAATCAAGTCAATTCATTCATAAATAAGGATGGTCCCCCTAAATAGGTAAATAAGTTACTTTAGAGATATAGGCCGAAGAGGCACCCCAGGTGCCCAGGAAATATTTTTTTCCCCGAAAAATTCGCCTTATTTTACACTTTTTCCGCGACCTACGAGTGTTTATTACAGTTAACCATTGTAAATCCGTTTTCTCTCATCACTGATGAGAGAGGGCGGACCCTCTCTTCACCTTCAGGGGAAATATCGATAGAAATTTTTTCCTCGGGGCATCATATTATGCTATATATTATTTTTTACGGTGTACTTTTTATGTTTATATGCTATTATTATATTGCATTATGTCATAATAGATCGTCATTACTGCCACCACTTCTGTTACTTGGCGATTTTAATTCCCATCATTTTCTCTGGGGGTCTCACTGTGATTCGTGTGGCATTCAGATAGAGGCTTTTCTTGCTTCCCACCCCCTCCATGTTTTAAATACAGGTACTCACACCCATTTTGATCCTCATACTCTTTCTTGCATTGATCTCTCAGTCTGCTCTTCCTCCTCCACACTAGACTTCACCTGGTCTGTTCTCCTGGATTTACATGACAGTGATCATTTTCCAGTCATTCTTACTTCCCCTTCATATTCACCACCTCTTGGTAACCCACGCTGGCAGTTTGATAAGGCAAATTGGGACCTTTACTCACAACTACCTTCTTTTAGTTAGATTCCTTCTTCATCCTCCATTGATGAGATTTTACACCTCTTCTCATCCTCAGTTTTAACTGCAGCTTCTCATTCTATACCCGAAACCTCGGGCAAGCATTCTCAGAAATGCGTGCCTTGGTGGTCTCCTGCTTGTGCTCGTGCAGTAAGTTTGAAATGCACTGCATGGGGCAGGTACCGGTATAATGCAACCACTGAGAGACTTCTTGATTTTAAGCAGAAGCTTGCGATCGCCGTGTAATCCATGATACTAAACGCACTTGCTGGCGAGATTATGTCTCCACCATCACCTCTGCTTCCTCTATGAGTGCAGTCTGGAGAAAAGTACAGAAACTGAGTGGTAAATATTCTCCTGACCCAGCTCTTGTTCTGCAGGTTGCCAGTGTTGACATAGCAATCCCTCTAGATGTTGCCATTGAAATTGGCACTGATCTGGTCCGTATTTCTCTGGGACTCCATCTCTGCCCCTCGTTTCTTTCCTCAAAGTCTGCTAGAGAGTTAGCACTCTTGGACTTTTCTTCTCTTAGAGAAGAACAGTATAATGTGCCTTTTACACTTCAGAAACTGGAGGCAACACTCTCAGCTTGCCGATCATTGCTGGGTCCCACGACATTCATATTCATATGCTACAACATTTACATCAGTCAGCCCTCGCAGTCCTCTCACGCCTTTTCAATCTTATTTGGTTACAAGGAGTTCTTTCACAGCTGTGGAAATCTGCCATTGTTCTCCCTTTCCACAAACCGGGTACTACAGGGCATGAAGCCTCCCACTATCCTCCCATCGCTCTTACCAGTACAGTTTGCAAAGTGATGGAACGTCTGGTAAATAGACATTTAATGTGGTATTTAGAGACACACAACAGTCTCTCCACTCGTCAATATGGCTTTCGTGAGGGCCGTTCTACCATAGACCCCTTACTATGTTTGGATACGTAATGTTCATAATGCCTTTGCGAATAACCACTCAGTTATTGCCATATTTTTTTACTTTGAAAAGGCATATGACACAACTTGGAGGTATAATATTTTGGCCCAAGCCCACTCCTTAGGCCTCCAAGGCAATCTACTATCTTTCCTTGAGAACTTTTTAACTGACAGACATTTCCGTGTTAGAGTCAATAATGTGGTCTCCTCGGACTTTGTCCAAACTGAAGGTGTCGCTCAGAGATGTGTTCTGAGCATAACACTTTTTCCCCTTGCTATAAATGATTTGGCCTCTGTTCTTCCATCCAATATTTGGTCATCACTCTATGTAGATGACTTTGCTATTGCTTGTGCAGGCACCGACTTTCACCTCATCACAGTTTCTCTCCAGCATGTGGTCGACCATGTTTCCAATTGGGCCACCACGCATGAGTTTAAAATTTCCAGTACCAAAACTCACCAAATTACTTTCACTAGATGCTCTGTCATCTCCGGTCATCCTTTGTACCTCTATGGCTCCCGTATCCCTGAATGCGATACAGTCAGGTTTCTAAGCCTTCTCTTTGACCATAGGTTATCCTGGAAACCTCACATTACCTCTCTGAAGGCAACTTGTCTCAGCCGGCTGAACCTTCTTAAATCCCTTGCTCATCTTTCATGGGTAGCTGATCGTCGAACTCTCCTTTGCCTACATTCCACCCTCATTTTATCGAAACTCGATTATGGTGACCAGATCTATTCAGCGGTGTCTCCTGCTACTCTCTCTAGCCTTAACTCCATCCATCACCAAGGATTGCATTTATGCCTTGGTGCTTTTCGCTCTTCCCCTGTTGAGAGCCTCTATGCAGAAGTAAATGTTCCATCCTTGTCTGATCACCATGATGCCCATTGCCTTCGCTACTATATATGCTCTCATGATCTCCGCAATCCTTCCATTTATAGAATTGTCACCGATATTAGTAGACATTATTTGTTTGCTGCCCCTGTTTGCTCCATCCCTTCTCTCTTCGCATACATTCGCTCTTGTCTTCTCTTCAGTTACCACCTTTCTATGTTCATGTAGCATCTCACTTTTCCCTACCCCCCTGAGAAGTTCCAGCTGTTCCGGTCTGTTCTTTCTCACTCCCTTATTCGAAAACCCAACTGCCTACAGTAGCTTCCCGCTCTCTTTTTCTTGACCACTTCCACTCTCATTCTCATGACATCACAGTGTACACAGATGGCTCTAAGTCTTCTGACGGCATAGGATTCATAGCAGTGTTTCCGCACAGCATCGTTCAAGGGCATTTACTGTCTTCAGCTAGCATTTTTATTGCTGAATTGTATGCCATTCTTGCAGCACTTATTGGTATTGCATCTATGCCTGTGTCATCATTTGTGGTTGTCTCAGACTCCCTTACTGCTTTACAGGCTATACAGAAATTTGATACACCTCAACCCCTAGTCCTTCGTATCCAACTTTGGCTATGCTTCATCTCTACTAAGCATAAAGATATTGTTTTTTGTTGGGTCCCTGGTCATGTTGATGTACAGGTCAATCAACAGGCAGACATTGCTGCATGGTCAGCAGTACATGACCTACCAGTTTCATATAGAGGTATTCCATTTACGGACTGTTTTTGCTGCAATAGTTACCCACTTTCACACCCTTTGGCAACAACGTTGGTCTACTCTGCTTGGTAACAAACTTCAGTCTATTAAACCGAGTATACGTTACTGGCAGTCTTCTTGTCACCAGTGTCGAGGTTGGGAGACTACTCTCTCCCATCTTCACATTGGCAACACTCGTCTTACTCATGGAAATCTCATGGAGAGGCACCCTGTTCCTCTCTGTGAGAAGTGTCAGGTCCCAGTATTGGTTAGCCACATTCTCTTAGACTGCCCTCTCTATCAACGAGCATGCAGAATTTACCTCCAACGTCGTCTCCGCTCTACTACTCTTTCTTTACATTCCCTTCTTGCTGATGGACCCTCCTTTAATCCTGACTCTCTCGTTGACTCCTTGACAATGACTGATTTACTCCATAAACTCTGATGATGATACTTTCTGCACTCCCCTCAGCCCTTTCCCCCTCAGTCTCTTGCTACTCTCTACCCCTTCACTACCCACTGCCCCGCTATTCTCCATAACCTAGTAATCATCCCTCTCCCTTTTTCCACCTGATACCCTCGCTTCCTGCCCTGCAGTGCTGTATAGCCTTTGTGGTTTAGGGCTAGTTGCAGGATTTTCAATTATAACTCCGGATCAAGGAGGCAGACTAGGTTCAGACTGAACAGGACTTATTGTGAATACTCTGGGAAGATTCCAGTGAAGTGAGAAGACATTTCAGTGCACCGTGTCAAGGTAAATTGTGGAAGTGTTGTGCAGTTTGTGAATGCTGGTGAGAGGTGGTAATGGGGAATATGGCCATTGGAGTTGGGGGAGAATAAGGCCTACACTCTGTGTTAGTACCGGCCAAGATTATCGTACATGCAAACCTCGAAAAACTCATATAAAAACATCTGTATCCAGCACCATGCTTCCAGTTAACTTGGAAAGGATTGTGTCGATGCATGGACTATTTAGAGGTGCATATTATGGAAAAACAATGTGGGATTAATGTTAATGAGGGAGCGACCAGTCAGTGCATCCTTTCCCACTCCTCGGGGGTGGGTGGAAGAGGCGTTGTGTCTATCTAGATGGTGAGTGAACACATTGGTTCAGCAGTGCCAATACCCACATTGTTCATATTGTACATGGGAAACAAATAATGTGTGTATTGTAAGACAGTGTGAACAATATATAGTGTGCAAGTCCATGTGTACTGTACTCCCCGGGATAACCCCACTCAACAACCTATGCCTCCCCTACCCAATTCCCAGGGGAAGTTTTCCCCTTCCCCTCCCAGCCCCTCACCAGCCCCTCAAACTCCACTAGGCCACCACGGTCAAGTTCACTACCTTCCTCGCACCATACCCACCCAGCATGTCATACTCCACTCCTATTGTCTAGTCTAGCAGATGGATGCCAACCAGGAGGAAGCAAGCAGCCAGGGAAATGGCACGGCTGGCAATAGTATGAGAGGCAAGTGTCGGTCATGCTTACAGCTTCGTTGTCTCAACTCTAATTGTTTCCTCTGCAAACATGGTAGTTGCCCTGGCTCAGGATGTCCTCCTGTGGAAAGTGATGATCCAGAGCCAACTCAGGCACCTGAACCCTCTCCAACAGATCTCATCTCATCAGACAATATCTTGGAAGCAATTAAAGCAACAGGTACCAGAACACTCACACATATTCCCAAAGCAGCCCGTCCACACACAGCTGGGAAACTTACAGACCTCCTGAAAAAAGGTAAACGATGGCTCCACTATCTTAAATGCTCCACCAACCATCAAGGCATGGCACAACTTGCTACTTTTTGGCAATATCTGCTTAGCTGTGCCAGAAAGAAGGGGAAAGAGACTAGCCTAATGATAATTAAATCTTTAAGAGATTTTCCTAGAGCTGATAACCTCATTCGCCTTCCTCATCAACACAAAAAAGGGAGAGGCAGAACCCCCACTCCACTGTCAGTGAAAAAGTCAGAGTCCAGGTGAGCAAGAAAATTGAAGAGGGCAACACAGTGGGGACAATCAGAATTATTACCAGGTATGCTGACACAGCTGAAGCACTTAGAGGAAAGCACCCTGCCAGGGAAACCAAGGGCACCAACAGTTCCAACACCTCTGTCCCCACTGTGGAACCTTTGATTGTGGAAGGCTCAGACATTTACAAAGCAATAATGTCATTTCCATCTGGCTCTGCTGGGGGGTTACACTGGAATAAGGCCACAGCATTTAAAGGAAATGGTTAATCCAGTTATTGGGGAAATTGCAGAGACACTGCATTCAGAGATCAAAAGGTTCATCAACAATTTCTTGGCTGGTCTGATTCTTGATGAAATTAGACCTTTCTTTTTTTGGTGCAACACTTTGTGCACTTAAAAAAAAGGATGGAAGAATTCGGCCAATTGCAGTAGGCAACACGTTACGCCGCCTTGTATCCATAGCTGCTGTCCGAAGTATTCGTGCACAGGTAGCCATGATGCTTCAACCAAACCAACTTGGCTTTGGGGTCTCTCAAGGAAGTGAAGCAGCGGTTCATGCAACAAGGTCGTATATCAACAACCTACCTGAAGACAATGCAGTGGTAAAATTAGATTTCAAGAATGCATTCAAACTCCTGAAAAAGACATGGTATTAGCAGCAGTACAAGAACATTTCCCTGGTCTTTTCTCTTTTCTTGCAGCTGGATATAGCAAGGAATCAATGCTTCTCTTTGGAGAGCATGAAATCACATCATCGGAGGGTGTCCAACAAGGAGATCCTCTTTCAAAATTTCTCTTCTGTATAGCAGTTTGGGAAATCACAGTCAGACTGGCCAGCGAGCTAAACATCTGGTTCCTAGATGATGGCACACTAGCAGGTACAAAGGAGTCCCTCCTACATGATCTTACACAGGTAATGACACGGGGACAGGAAATGGGTCTCATCCTGAATCCATCCAAATGTAAAATCATCTATGTCAATCAACAAGTGATAAATGCAGTGAGATTAAAACTACCAGGAGCAACAGTCATTGCCTCCACAGTGTCTTGCTAGGAGCACCTCTGGGAAACAATGCCACTGACACAATTCTCAGGAAGAAATTGGAAGAGTTAAGGAGAATGGAACAATGAATAGGCAATCTGGACACCCACGATGCCTTGTACCTTCTCACAAAGTGCTTGAGTCTGCCCAGGTTGACATATTTCCTAAGATGTGCACCTTCATATGATAACCCTATACTGCACGAATATGACAGTATCCTGAGGCAGATTTTTACAAAAGTACTTAACCTTACTCTAGAAGATGGGCAGTGGAACCAAGCTACACTTCCAGTCAGACTAGGAGGCATTGGTGTCCGCAAGTCATCACAGATTGCACTACCTGCTTTTCTGTCCTCATGTTTTGCATCCAGAGGGTAGCAGCGATTCTACAAATACAGTTACATAGATTATCATACATAGCAGCATGTACGTAGAGAACCTGGGATAACACAAAAAAGTCAGACAGAGTGACTTATTTCCATTGGGGTCCTTACTTATTCGCCATGGTTACGATTCTTGTTAATAAATTATTTAATTTAAATCAATAATAAAGGCTCACCTTCATCACAAAAGTCAATAACTTACTTCCGAGATAATCTCATGGAACGCCTGCCGACCTCCCGACTCGGGAATTTTTTTTGTTTTCAGAGAAAATTATGTTTGATTCAGGGTTTATTGTTGATCTAGTGTAGTTATCCTTTCCAATATACCGTTTTCTCTTAATCAAGACCAAAGAATACGTTATAAGAGCAGGGGAAACTATTTTATTCCTAATATCGCTGATAGACACTGGCCATATTTTGGCTTATAGGATGTGAGCAGTCATGTTGGCAGCACAGATGTCACCATACATAATATAAATGACTGTAATTTCTTACAGGAACGTCGAAGAACATTTATTCTTGTAACATCGTGTTGCCAGAGAGTTATGCTATTTTTCTATACCAATAACTTAATTTCCAAAATTTTTCAAATTTTTTCGCTCGCGTGCAGCACCTGTTATGACTCCCCTCAATTGAGGGTCAGAGTCAACCTTAAGAGACGAATATTAATTTCCTCAAAAGCTTCCAGGTATGTCAATGGTTTGTGATCCTTTTCTAAAATATTTTTTTTTCAATAGCAGAAAATACTTACGTTGACCCTGGCCTGTGGCAATAGTTTTCGCTTCATACTCTGATGGCCTGGGTTCGATTCCCGGCAAGGGTGAAAACATTGCTCGTGTTTCTTCACATTGGTTGTTTATGTTCACCCATCAGTAAAATGGATTCCTGGGTGTTAGTGGACTGGTGTGGGTCGCATCCTGGGACAAAACTGACCTAATTTGCGGGAAATGCTCAGCGTAACGAACGACTTTCTATATAGTAGTATGTCACTGATGTCAACTATGCTCTGTATACCTTGTACATGTACTTGTAATAAATAAAGATTTTATTATATTATTGTTACTTAAGTTTAGTTATATTCCATCTCATGGTTAGACATTTGTTTTCTATGGTAGAGTATCTTTGTTGAGCAGGGAGCTTACGTCTTTGGAAACATACTGGCTTTGTTTTTAACACAGCTAAATTTTGCAGGCTAAGAGCTGCTTCCAATGTTGGCTCATTTCAAAACCAACCTTATCTACGGAATACTACCCCCCACACCCCAGGATGCCACCCACAACATTCGTCTAACACCCAAGTTCCTACTGGCTGCTAGGTGAACAGGGGCAACACGTGTAAGGAAAATTGTCCACTGTTTCCACCCGGCCAGTGTTAGAAACATTTGTTCTCAGACAGTCTGGTTTACATATATCAGGAAGCTAGAACCTGGAGTTTACCTGGAGAGAGTTCCGGGGGTCAACGCCCCCGTGGCCCGGTCTGTGGCCAGGCCTCCTGGTGGATCAGAGCCTGATCAACCAGGCTGTTGCTGCTGGCTGCACGCAAACCAACGTGCGAGCCACAGCCCGGCTGGTCAGGAACCGACTTTAGGTGCTTGTCCAGTGCCAGCTTGAAGACTGCCAGGGGTCTGTTGGTTATCCCCCTTATGTGTGCTGGGAGGCAGTTGAACAGTCTCGGGCCCCTGACACTTATTGTATGGTCTCTTAACGTGCTAGTGACACCCCTGCTTTTCATTGGGGGGATGTTGCATCGTCTGCCAAGTCTTTTGCTTTCGTAGTGAGTGATTTTCATGTGCAAGTTCGGTACTAGTCCCTCTAGGATTTTCCAGGTGTATATAATCATGTATCTCTCCTGCCTGCGTTCCAGGGAATACAGGTTCAGGAGCCTCAAGTGCTCCCAGTAATTGAGGTGTTTTATCTCCGTTATGTGCGCCGTGAAGGTTCTCTGTACATTTTCAAGGTCAGCAATTTCACCTGCCTTGAAAGGTGCTCTTAGTGTGCAGCAATATTCCAGCCTAGATAGAACAAGTGACCTGAAGAGTGTCATCATGGGCTTGGCCTCCCTAGTTTTGAAGGTTCTCATTATCCATCCTGTCATTTTTCTAGCAGATGCGATTGATACAATGTTATGGTCCTTGAAGGTGAGATCCTCTGACATGATCACTCCCAGGTCTTTGACGTTGGTGTTTCGCTCTATTTTGTGGCCAGAATTTGTTTTGTACTCTGATGAAAATTTAATTTCCTCGTGTTTACCATATCTGAGTAATTGAAATTTCTCATCGTTGAACTTCACTAGTTCTGCGGAAAAGATCTTTTCTAATGCGATAAATTTTTCCAACATTTGTCATGAGATTTTTAGTAGTTCTCTAACAGACATTTTCAGGCAGTCTGACAATACTGTGGTATGATCTGTAAGATTTTGAAAAAAAAAAATAGGATAAAAATTCACAGCCTAAGAGACTATGCATGAGTTTCTTTGTTCTGGGGAACTTATACTCAAGTGAAACCTGAATTCAGTATTTTGATTTAGCCAAATGTTATGCAGAAATGTGAGACAGCTAGGGCCTAGAGCCTTGTCTAAGGGAAAAGGTAAAAGTTACACACATTTCAAGCATAAACAGGTCACCCAGGGCTATCCCAGTCAAAACAGAAAGCGCAAAACCAGCATTTGTATTTCAATGAGTTGGTTAACAGAGGGTTAGGCAAAAATCCTAGTTAGGAAAACATATACATACTGGTGTTTCTTGATCAGCAACCACATTATCCACTCCCTTCACATAATGGATCACAAGATTAAGAGGTTGGAGAAACAAGGCCCACTTCGAGAGTCTCTGATTGTGGTTCCTCATTAAGTGAAGGAAACGTAAAGGATTATGGTCACTGTAAACCATACCAAGATGCAGAGACCCTGTTACATACGCAGAGAATTTTTGCATTGCCACAAGCAAGGCCAGAGCCTCCTTTGCTTTGGTGGCATAGCTTCCTTGGTGCCTGTTACGTTTTGCCGAGAAGTACCCTGCAACAAGACTGCCCCAACCCCTGTATCATTTTGCAAAACCCAGGGTGGGTAACACAGGATTACACATAAAAGATTTTGGGGGTTAATGGCATACAAAAGGTTCATGTACAGAGATATTAAAGTTACAAATACGGGCGTGTCCTTGGCACAAATGGTCATGGGAATCAGATGACCCCCCTCCCTCACGGCTCATTCACACATTTTGCATGTAGTTCATAAAGAGGAAACAAATCAACGTTATTTCTTAAATGTACCTGGCAGCAGTCAGTGCACGTGTTCAAGGTATCACCTAGTGTGAGACCCGTAAAAGACAACGTCCAGCGACTCTAGCTGGGTACAAACACAGTCTCTAGAAATAAACACTTCACTTCCTTCAAATAACCTTTTTCAACCCAGCTTACATCATGCCAGGCCTGCTGATTTTGCACAAACTCCCAAGCCTCTACCTCATGGGGGTTAACATACCTCCCATTTTCAGCATCCCAGAACTCTTTCACTAAGGTGCACCATGTTTGAGCCACCACTACAATCCATCTTTCAGAAGATCCAAACCTTCCAAAATCTTGTACAATTTTCCTGCTTACATTGTCTCCCAGTAAAAGTAGGCCTTAGACAAGGATGTGTGATGTCACCATGGTTGTTTAATATATTTATAGATGGGGTTGTAAGAGAAGTAAATGCGAGGGTCTTGGCAAAAGGCGTGGAGTTAAAAGATAAAGAATCACACATAAAGTGGGAGTTGTCACAGTTGCTCTTTGCTGATGACACTGTGCTCTTGGGAGATTCTGAAGAGAAGTTGCAGAGACTGGCGGATGAATTTGGTATGGTGTGCAAAAGAAGAAAATTAAAAGTGAATACAGGAAAGAGTAAGTTATGAGGATAACAAAAAGATTAGGTGATGAAAGATTGGATATCAGATTGGAGGGAGAGAGTATGGAGGAGGTGAATGTATTCAGATATTTGGGAATGGACATGTCAGCAGATGGGTCTATGAAAGATGAGGTGAATCATAGAATAGATGAGGGGAAAAAGGGTGAGTGGTGCACTTAGGAGTCTGTGGAGACAAAGAACTTTGTCCTTGGAGGCAAAGAGGGGAATGTATGAGAGCATAGTTTTACCAATGCTCTTATATGGGTGTGAAGCATTGGTGATGAATGTTGCAGCGAGGAGAAGGCTGGAGGCAGTGGAGATGTCATGTCTGAGGGCAATGTGTGGTGTGAATATAATGCAGAGAATTCGTAGTTTGGAAGTTAGGAGGAGGTGTGGGATTACCAAAACTGTTGTCCAGAGGGCTGAGGAAGGGTTGTTGAGGTGGTTCGGACATGTAGAGAGAATGGAGCGAAACAGAGTGACTTCAAGAGTGTATCAGTCTGTAGTGGAAGGAAGGCAGGGTAGGGGTCGGCCTAGGAAAGGTTGGAGGGAGGGGGTAAAGGAGGTTTTGTGTGCGAGGGGCTTGGACTTCCAGCAGGCATGCGTGAGCGTGTTTGATAGGAGTGAATAGAGACAAATGGTTTTTAATACTTGACGTGCTGTTGGAGTGTGAGCAAAGTAACATTTATGAAGGGGTTCAGAGAAACCGGCAGGCCGGACTTGAGTCCTGGAGATGGGAAGTACAGTGCCTGCATTCTGAAGGAGGGGTGTTAATGTTGCAGTTTAAAAACTGTAGTGTAAAGCACCCTTCTGGCAAGACAGTGATTGGGTGAATGATGGTGAAAGTTTTTCTTTTTCGGGCCACCCTGCCTTGGTGGGAATCGGCCAGTGTGATAATAAAAAAAATACATTATCTTTCTCAGGGACCTTATCCACCATCATTTTGAAGCCACCACACAGTTCCATCGCAGGATCCGACTCCAATGCCAATCCCATCTTTCCAACTTCCAGAATATGTAGTACCGCGTCATGGTCCCACATCATCCTGAGCGGACTGGCAGGCTGGTGCACTAGTGCCATCGACCTCATCTTAGCCAAACAGTTTCTGAAACTGAGAAAAAACACCGTGGGGAAAACATCACCAACCTCACGTAGCACATGACTTACTGATTCCAGAGTCCTTCCCCGCACTGTAATGAAAAGGAGGGGAATTTCCTCCTCCCAGTCCTTCTGGTACTGGGTAAAACAAACATGCATTGTCCTGAGAAACTGGTAAAAACCATGGTGCTTTTCTTTGACTCCTAGAGTGATATACATTGATAAGTTTAACCTCAAGTAGGCCTCTCAAAACTACATGATATTTCATAAAATATGACTTCTGGGTGATTTGTGCAAAGCATACCTGACAAAAATGTTTCACCAGAAATCTCAAAACCACATTTACAAAATCATTAAGAAAGGGTATAAACTCTGGTAACCTGTTAGGAAAAGAATTTTTTAATAAACACTGGTTATTCAGCTCTCCCTTCTTAACACTTAAATGTCGTTCCTTCGGAATCTGTAAAAAATACAGACAATGACGCTTTAATAGTTCCGCTGCGGCCACTTGGACACAGGTCCTCTTAAAAAGAGTCTTCCTCATGCGATCAACTCTGCAAAATAAACATTTGGTGAATTTGGGAACCACGTCCTCCACAACAGCTGATACCTGAATAGCTTTCAGGTCACAATTTTCCTGGCCTCACTCAGCTACTGCAGTCAGGGGATTTTTTCCCACATCACCACCAAGACCACTTCTCCAACCGAGTTCCGTCTGAGCCGGTTCATCACTGATCAGAGTCTCCTGCAGGTCAAACTCGAACCCAGGCCCAAACCATCACCACAGTCCACAGGGAGGCACAGCTCCTGCCTTATTCCCCTGTTTAGTCCTAGAACACACTGAAAATTTTTTCAGGCACCGTTGCTCCAATTTGATCATTACCATCTTGTAAAGCAGGGTCCTGCAACACCAAACATTCCTCACTTTTGAGGAGTCCCACAACGTTGTTGCCCAGTAGAAAGTCAACTCTTGCAAAAGGTACATCTTCTGCAATACCTACAGGTAGGTACCCAGATTGGTACGCAGACTCCACCCATAACCTGTGCACTGGAGTCCTGACAGGGAATTCGGTAATCCCTTTAAGAAAAATGTCCAACCCGGTGTAGGTGTCATTCGACACTGGCAATACACCCCTGCGAACCAAGGTGTATGTGTTACCATTATCCCTCAAAGACAACACCTGTTACCCTACTTTCATTTTTGTGTAAGGCCACAGTAGACTTACTTGAATAGACCTTCATCCGAGGGTCTAAGATAGCTGGTCTTCTTTGGATACCTTGGGGCAAGGCTGCAATGCAAGCAACATCATGTGTAACTGGTGTACGCACTGGAGAAGTATGTGCTGCAGCCTGGTCCCTCAGCATCTTTCGACAATATGGCTGCAGGTGGCCATGTTTATTGCAATATGTATAGTGACAAGGTTTAAAAGCCCCCTGTACACTTGACATAGGCTGGGGCCCGTGACCTTGGGGAACTGGACTCTTTCTACCTGTCCTCGGTAGCCCTGGACCTGTGACAGCCAACTTAAAACCTTCCTGGGTAGGTACCAGAAAATTAGGCTTATTAAAACTCTGGTAGTTATTAGGCTGGAAAACAGGTGGCTTAAACTTCTGAAATTTCTTATTCCTACTCTCTGGTGGAGAAAACTTACCGTTATTATTATGTGGTGAGTGGTAACTACTACCAAATTTTTGGTTAACCAAAAATCTATCCCCCAGCATTATTAAAACCATCCAGATCCTTCTCCTCAAGATATGCCTTAATTAAGGTCAGGAGGAACATTACTCAAAGATCCTCTAACAAAATTAAGGTAATTATACCCTCATAATTGTCGACCACCCCTTTTGAGCGACACCACCTATGTAGAAGTGACATCTTCTCCTTACCATATTCCACCAAAGACTGCCCTGACTGAAACTTTAGTCCTCTGAATTTCTGCCGGTACCTTTCCGGCAACATTTGATAAGCCAATAAAACTACCTCTTTTAGCTTATGATAATCAGAAAAGGCAGATTCTTCTAAAGAACTAACAGCCTGTAACCCTTTACCAACTAATTGGGTTCTTGCTAATGTCGCCCATTCCTTTTCCGGCCAAACTTGGGATTTGGCCGTACTTTCAAATAACAGAAAAAACTGGTCTGGGTCTTTCTCTAGGAATTTGGGCACAAATTTTATGGCTTTATCCAAATGAAAAACATCTACCCTTGTGTCTGTGTCTGGGTGAGAAGAAAGCTGTCTCTCTTTAGCTCTTTCTAGAGCCCTAAACTCCTCTAAGGTTCTCTGTTCCTGGATCTTTGTACGTTCAATCCTTAACCGTTTCTTTTCTTCCGCAACTAGAGCTAATTTCATTTGTATAAGTGCTACTTCCTTATCCAGGTTCCTAACATGGGGATTTCATTCAAGGTTACCTTACAAATGTATGTCATCCCAGGAATTTTTACCAGTGTCAGACATTTTGGGAAATAACATCACCAAACCTTGCTATCAGCCACAGAACTTGCTGATATAAAATAATAAAGCACACAGCAAAGTACATACACTGAAGCAGTATAGTCACCAGGAGTAATTGTCATGTGACTCCCTAAAATTAAACAGGATTTTTTTTTTTTATTTAAGAAACCTTACAAAAGTACAAATGATGCATAATAATAGTACAGGAATACAAAAACAGTCTTTCACGCTACTAGTACCAGGTTTTTTCTGGAGGTAACAAGTATTATAACAACATTCTGTTATAGCAAACAGTACACGCTAAAATAAGACTCACTAAAGTATTAGTCATTTATAGGCACCGCCATGCAAATTGTGACCAAAGAAACACAACAAAAGGAAATTTTACATGGGTTAACAAAATAAAAGGAGTACCTGTCATAACCTATTACAACAAAAAACAACATACAATGCACAACATCACAAGGTTACTAAATATAAAGTTGTATCACATGACTAAAGCCATAACCACCTATAACACACACAATATATATACAACACAAATCATGTCAATAAAGTAAAAAGACCGTTACTAAAGCTACAATAACAACTATAAAACAGACACAAAACCTGAACATACCCGCTGTGACAGGTTACACAGTATTGGTTGTGTTACATTATAGCCTAACCAATAGGAATTCTGAAGAAACGTATGATTTCTTATGCACAATTACTATGGAAAAACAGTATTTTAATATTATTAATATGTTAAACTATCAAGTACAATAATTCTTGTACAGAAAACAGAACAACATACATGTAACATACAATAATAAAATAAAATAAACCCCAAAACAAGCTATCACAACATAATAAAACTCAGCACATCAAAAGGGTTTAATACCAATCCCTACACAGAAATTAAACCTCCCACACATATATATAAACCAAAACTCTTGTCCACAAAATTTTTGGTATAACCCCCTTAATAAACATGGTATAGACCCATGACCTATACATACTCTTAAGAATTACCACACAGAACCTCCAACAAACAATAAAAGTTAAACATAATACAAGACAAGTAATAAGTATAAGGGCCGCTGTATCTTGCCCGTCCCAAAAGAACTGACATGTACCTCAGAAAAATTTATGTTGAAACCAACTTGCCATATCTGATTACTTAAAAACGAGATCCTAAGGGCTCAGTATCCTGGCTATCAAGGAAGATACACAAATAACCCGCACATAAAAGAGAGAAGCTTATGACGACGTTTCGGTCCGACTTGGACCATTGACAGTGAACATAATCATCAAGTTTAGAAAATTTAATTAACCTTGTAAGCTACTCTTATATCTCACTATGACAAACATTCCCGTGAAACAAAGCTTACCATTTATACAAAGCTGCCACTACCTTCCTCTTACACACCACAAAAACCCAGCATCAAACAAAACCCCCCACCCCCCTTTACATCCCCCAGAAGGAGACCACCCCTTTGCATATCCTCAGGGACCCTGACAAAGGGAACCCAAATTGAGGTTCCTATAACCTTCCAGGAAACTTTTTTCCCAGGACACCCTATAAACCAGCATATTCCTACACTTCGTCCTATAGAATCTAGCCACCAATTCTTTTATCCTCATATCATCCCTTAATTCCTTCATTCCCCATGAGATATCCAGATAATCTACTATGACATATATTATAGCCCTTCCCACATCCCTAGGCACTCCCCTTACATCTAATAGTAAAGCCCTTGAAAGTGGCAAACATCCCTCCCTCCCCAACAATCTGATAACCCCACCCATCCATGATCTCACCCCCTCCAAGGAGGGACAAAAGAAGACGACATGAAACGCCGTTTCAACATCATCACAAAACTGACAAAAAGCCTCTTCCAGAAACCCCATACAACATAACACCTCCTTGGAGGCCAGAATCCCCATGATGAAACGATACACTAATTCTCTTACCCTAGCCGGTATCTTAAGCTTACTAAAATCCTTCCAAATAACCCCCCAATCATGCGTTGGATACACGGCTACCACTTGCAAAATTCCCTGACCTCCCACTACTCTCATCAACCTTTTCACTTTGATGCTATCCACCTGTTGCACTGTCAATAAAAATCTTAACATATCTTAACAAACCCGCAGGTCCTTGCCACTCCACCATTTACGTGCCTCCCCCATAACTCTTCCTACGTTAGCTCCCCTCACACTCCCTTCCCTAATATACCTCCGCTTGATATATATAGCCATTATCTCAGTCCTAAAGGCAACAAACCTAAACCCCCTCTTTGAACATCCGTCATAACTACCTCCTTACTTAACCATGCCCTCCCAAATCCCCACACAAACTTTAGCATCCTCCTCTCTATTTCCACAATGTCCTGTACTTCTAAGGGAAAAACCTCTGCCACCCCCCATACCTTGCTATAGACAAGTGAATTTACCACCACTACCCTCTGAAGTAAAGCTAGGTCCCTCGCACTTAAACCTCCCAGTCTACCTAATGCCTTACCTGTGACAGACTCTGAATTTACCCTTCTGCAGGCCTGCACCCCGTCCATATACCATATTCCACATACCCTGATTCTATCAACCACTGTCCATCCTTACCCCAAACCCAAGCCCTCTCTCCATCGGTACACTTTCACCCAACCTCCCATTGACCTGTACCCTCACCTCTGCCTCAGCATACAGAGTGTTCACCCACCTCACTACCCCCTCCCGAAACCCCAACCTCTCTAAGCAAACCCCTAAGAAATCTCTGTCCACGCAATCATATGCATTCTCCCAGTCTAAACCTAGTATTCCTCCTCCCATACAACTCTCTCGAAAATCCCTAATAAAACCATGTCCATCCCTCATCCTTCCCCCCAGAATCCCCAACTGCCCCCTATGTAACATGAAACCCAACGCTTTCCTCATTCTGTTGCCTAAAATCTTAGCAAAAATCTTGTAATCAGAGCATATTAACGTAATCGCACGGTAATCATTCAAATCTCGGCATTCCTTCTTTTTGGGTGCTAAAAGCGTTACACCCGTTCTTTGCGATTTTCCCATCCTCCCACTACTTAACATACAATTCAAAACCCCCACCAGACAATGCCATACACTCCCCCAATGACACCTATAAAAATCGTTTGGTATGTCATCTATCCCAGGGGTTTTACCCTGGCACAGCCCAAAAACTGTCTCCTCCACCTCTTCTACACTAATACTACTCTCGAGTCTGTCACTGTCCTGCTCACTTACAACCCTATTAAACCCCTCATCCCCAAAACGTCCCTCCCCCACTCCCCCGCCAACTCTCCTCCATTTCTCCCTAAACCAGAAATCGGCATACAAACTAATATGTTCCGTGATGGATAGGCCTTGACCCTCCTCAAATCCACCCCCCCCCTGTTCCTGCCACTATATACACCAAGGTGGTTTTTGTCTGCCTTTCCTTAAACTTCCTGAGTACAAATCCTGACGGCCTATCCCCCCTTAAAACATCCTCCAACCCCACCCTAACTCTAATTGCCTCAAACTTTTCATTATGGATTTCTGCCAACCTATTTCACAAATGTTCCATGTTCTCACTCTGCCCCACCCGTTCCTCTGCATAACAGTCATGTAACTGACCTTCAAGATAATCTTGTAGACCATAGTTCCACCTCACCATCTCCTTACCCCGTACTTTAAAAAAATTCGGGATTCCAACATTAGGTCTCATTTCCTACCAATCCAGCAAATCCATCTCCCTATTCCTAGTCTCCCAAAAGGATTTCCACCAATTCTCAAATCCTGTAGCACCACCCTCATCCCTAAGGAGCCTCACATTCAATTTCCAGTATCCCGTATAAACTCGCACTATACCATCTACCCTCAAATCTGCTATAACAGCACGATGATCAGAAAAACCCACATCTATAGTCCTCACCCTCTCCACACCTATTCTCTGCCTAACATAAATCCTATCTAACAGTGCCTCATATCCCCTACGAATAAAAGTGTGCTCCACTCCATATTCCCTACTCCCCACCACATCTACCACTCTAACATCCCGCAAAACGTCTCTCAGAATCCCCAAAACACAACCCGTCCCCCTCAGAGCCACATCTGCATTCCTAATTACACAATTCCAATCCCTGCCAAGCACCATAATAGCCAGTAAACCTCTCAAATGATATGAAAGGCATCGCATACAAAATCCACCTTCACCCTAGTGTTACTAGTTGCTGGCATGTACACACCTACAAAACAAACCTTCCCGGCCCCCGAAAACCCATCCACCCTGACAACCCTCCCCCCCTCATCCCAACCCAGGATACACAAAGGACTGGTCTCCTTTACCGTCACAGCCACAACGTCTTTCAACCTGAAAGCATCAATGGTAAACAACCTATAACCTTTCAAAACCAACTCACATCCTAATCTATTATTTTGTTCCTGCAAAAAACAGACATCAATACTAAATCTCCTTAAAAACCACTCTAACCATACCCTCTTGACCTCGGTCTTATTAAGACCATTTACGTTGAAAGTTACAAACCTGAAATTACAAGAATGGTAGCTTACCCCAATGCCGCTGAGGCTTACTTGATCTACCTTTCATAGGTCTCGGTCCATCTCTAGCAATCCCTCGTTCCTGCCCTCCAACACCTTCCTGTCCCTTCCCGCCGATCTTCCCATTGCTCCTCCCCTCCAGGTCTCGCCATTTCCACCACAGCTGCCCAAACCTTCTTCCCAGGCCGCTGCGCTGGTGTGAGGACCTCATCCATGTCTGATGCCCCCGCTGATCTCTTGCGGGGGCTACCCTCTACACACATATTTTCTTCAATCACATCTTCTTGATGGACCTCCATCACCACATTGCTCTCCATCCTAACCTCACTCAAGTCTTCCTTACCCCGTTTCTGTTCGTCCATCACCTTGACATCACCTAACCTCTCGTCGTCTTCCAAACCCTGCTCCGACTCTTCCAAAAAATCCTTCAGCACAGCTTCCAAAATCCCTTCTTGGGCTGAATCTGTAGTATCTAATGGTCTGTCTGACAGCGTAATTCTCCCCCCCCCATCGTTTCCTCTGCTCTCTCAACCTCCTCACTCCATAGGCCTTTCCCCCGGCCTTCCACATCACCCGTCATAACGGCCAAGGCTTCTACCTGCTTGTCTTCAGAAGCTTTTTCTGGAATCCTAGTGCCCTGTCTCCTGGGGCATTGTGCCGCCATGTGCTCATAAGAGTAGCATAAATGGCACGTCCTCCGCTGCCCCGCATATTGTACAAAAACCTGAGTTCTATAACGATGCAATGTGACGTATGATGGTATCGGCCTCCTCAGGGTCATTTTCAGTGTGAAGGATCCTTCTGGCAGCCTCTCGTAGGGGCCGTCCCTCCAAATTTCCATTCTCGCTGTACAGTCCCATAACTACTGAACACATCCTGTAGGCTGTATGCTGTTGCTTCAAAAGGTACATTCCATACCCTCACCCAAGTAAAATACTTAGAAACATCATGCAAGCCATGCAAGCATTCTTCCACTGCCGAATTGGCGGTCATCCTCCTTTCTTGAAATTGGTCAACGATGCTGGAGTAGAAGTCGGCCCTCATAAACTTCACGAAGACCCTTGACATACTCTTATTGGGGATGCCATAAACGTCCCTGATAATGCTTGGCAGGAGAACGTTCATCGTGGTGCTGCTTAAAAATCCCCTGACCAGCTCGATGCAGACAGTATTTATGCACCGGCTCATTCGGTCTGCCACCTTGGTGCTAATGCTATGTTTTCCTCACCAGGTGGTGTGCAAGAGAAACTGTAGAAGCGTCCTCTCTCCCCACAGGTCAAGAGACGAATGTCAGGAGTGCACATAAAAAGAAAACCCTGGCAGAAAAATGGAGCTATTGCACCTGCAAAGGAAAATTATTCCCAGAAAATTAAGTATTCACAACCCCCTAAAAATCAGCAAGATTGTACCTGCAAGGGTAAATTATGCAAAAAATATCAGGTATTAATAACACCCTAAAAATCAACACTATTGCACACAATGGTAATTTATTCACAGGGTATTTGTTAATAATAACACCCTAAAAACCAGCAATATTGCACACTAAGGTAAATTATCATTTTAGTGTGAATGTTATAGTGAATGCTTCCTCTAACCAATCCAGTAAAGAATGATTATTGACTTTCCAGGTTGCAAACTTGAATTACAACATAAAATTTTATAATTCTCCCATATTATGCAGAAAGGTGGGATAGCTGGAAGCTAGAGCCTTGTCTAAGGGCAAAGGTAAAAGTTACACACATCTCAAGCATAAACTGGCCACCCAGGGCTATCACAGTCAAAACAGAAAGCGCTAAACCAGCATTTGTACTTCAATGTTTGGTTAACAGAGGGTTAGGCAAAAATCCTAGTTAGGAAAATGTATATATTTATTTATCATAACACTATATACACACTCTAAAAAACCCCTTCATATATCTCCTATCTTCAATGCCCAAATAGCGGAGCACAAGAAGTGGGAGGCTGGAGACTCCCGGAAAACATAAACACTTAGCCTAGCAATGCCAAGCCTTCACTAATCCAATACCGACCCCATTCCTTATTTCCTCGCTCATCCCACAGCACCCTGACCATGTCAGAGCCTAGGTGAGCATACAGGTAAACCATAGAAGAGCCTATGGCCTGAGTTAGCTAAACAAAAGGAGTACACAACTACAAAACTTAGCTTAAATACTTGGCGTCTCCAACGCCAGCCTCCATGCCATGCTGACCACATGAGACTCACCCCCAAACATAGTTGGGAAATAAATCCCTGGCAGGATTTCTTTATAATTTACGTTGTAACCACTTTACAGTATCCCCAAATGCACATTATGAATTATAAAATTAAGCTTTACAATTATAACATTCATACTAATATGACACCCTTCTCTACTGTATATACTCCCCTCATGGAAGATTTCTTGATGTTGGTGAGGGTTTCTTGATCTAGGGAATTGGATCTGTGCTCCAGTTCCTTGAATGAAGCCTGAATACCTTCCACATTCTTCCCTACAGGCACTGCATAATCCCATTGGTTTAGCGCATCCCCTTGATTATGATGATGATACTATATATATATTAATATGTCATGCAGAGCCCTGCATAACACCAAAATACTGATATTTTTTAAAACTAAGAAAACATTTTTTAGGATTTGTAGTGAGACCATAAGAACAGAATCTTAGCAAGATTCTAAGCATGGCATTGGAATGGGCTAAGGTAGGCTAACATCTATATGCCTGTAAATTGAGCTCTGTAAAAACTCAAATAGTGTTACCTATGAATAAACAGAAAGGTGGACAAGGGGCACAAACCATGGTCTGTAAATTGTTAGTCTAATGCTCTACCGTTCCAGCTGCCTGTGCCTCTAATAGGAAGCACTCAGAAGTAATACTTACTCTATTACCTTCTGTCAGAGGCATCAACTGTAAACCAGTTGAACTCCTTCCTTTGGCCCAGGCAACCAGGTCAGTAGTGCGACAGGACTGTCCATTGCAGACTGTGGTTCAAGCCCCTCATCAACCCTTCTGTTTATTCATTGATAATTGTTTGTTACAACTTAATTTGTGTCCGCAAGTGATGTGGCCTTGAGGGGAGTAAGAATAGATCTACTGTTAAAACCCCTTCGCAGGAGGAAGGGGTTCAGTTAGGTTACAGTTGGTGCCTCTGATGGAATGTAGTACTGCAAGTATTCTGCAGACAGTGGTTCATGCCTCTCGTCCACTATTTTGTTTATTCATTGACAGTTGTTTATTACAACTAAATTTGAGTCAATTCTTACCTATATAGGGGAAACTTGACTTACGAGTGCCCCAACTTACGAGTTTTCCGAGTTACGAGCCGTTGCTCGGTCGATTTTTTGCTTTGAGTTGCCAGCCAAAATCTGAGTTACGAGCGAGCTTCAGATACAGATATGCCGCCACTAGTTTGCAGTGTATCTGAAGTCAAGGTATCACTGTATTTACAAATATTTTTTTTAAACATACTGGCCATCTCCTACCGAGGTAAGGTGAACCGAAAAAGAAACTTTCACCATCATTCACATTATCACTGTTTTGCCACAGGTGCACCAAAACAACAGTTTAGATGGCCTTCCAAACAGCAAATATCCCCATTCCTCCTTTAGAATGTTGGCATTGTACTTCCCACCTCCAATACTCATTCTTTCACAAAATGTTACCTCGCTCATACTCCAACAACTCGTCAGGTCCCATAAAACATTTGTCTCCAGTCTCTGCTCTCTAACATGCTCACACATGCCTGTTGGATGTCCAGGTCCCTCAAACACAAAATCTCTTTTACTTCCTCATTTCATCCTTTCTTAGGATGTCACTACCCCATTTTCCTTCCACTACAGATTTATACACCCTCCAAGACTTCCTATTATGCTCCACCCTCTCTAAATGACCAAACCAACTCAACAAACCCTCCTCACTCCTCTGGATAATACTTTTAATAACTCTGCACCTCTTTCTAATTTCCAAGCATAATATGTATATTGCACATTGCCACATCTCCACTGCCTCCAATTTCCTGACTGCAACATTCACAACCCAAGCATCACACCCATATAAGAGTGTTGGTACCACTATACACTCATACATTTCCCTCTTTACCTCTATGGATAACGTTCTTTGCCTCCAAAGACACCTCAATGCATACCCATCTTTTTCTTTTAATTAGTTTTATGGTTCACCTCGTTTTTCATATACCCATCCGTCGACAAATCCACTCGTAAATATCTGAACACATTCACTTCCTCCATACTCCCTCCCTCCATTCTGATATCAAATCTTTCATTACCAAACTCGTTTGTTACCCTCATCACCTTGTTTTTAATGTAAGCTCGCTTTCAACTTCCTTTAAAGACCCTCCCAAATTCGTCCACTAACCTTTGCAACTTCTCTTCAGAATCTCTGGAAAGCACAGTGTCGTCGGCAAAAAAAGAATTGTACCAATTCCCATTTTGTACTAGATTCAACATATTTTAATCATACACCTCTACTGACACTCTAACATTCACTTCTTTTACAACCCCATCTATAAATATGTTAAACAACTATGGTAACATCACGTATCCCTGTCTAAGGCTTACTTTTAAAGAAAAGTAATCTCCCTCTCTTCCATCTATATGAAGTACTGAAGGGGCACTGGCTAAGGAAATAAAAAATATCAAACTTTAACTTAAAGAAACAAACAGGAGCCAGGAAACACAAGAACTTAAATTATTAAATGGAATTGAAAGAAACCCAAAATATTTATTTTCTTATGCCAAATCTAAGGTAAAAACTACATCCAACATTGGGCCCTTGCTTAAAAGAGATGGGACTTATACAGATGTTTAGTGAGCCATTAATCAGACTAAGAGTCGAAAATCTAAATGATTTTTTATGAGACTCAAAATCTGGTTAATTCAAGTATTTCTGATATAACCCTAAGACCACAGGACTTTGAAAAAGCAGTGAATGACATGCCCATGCACTCTGCCTCAGGCCCAGTCTTGTGGAACTCTGTGTTCATGAAAAACTGCAAGAAGCCTCACTTGAATGCCTTAAATATTCTATGAAGAGGGAGCATGGACTCAGGAGTCAACCAGTAGTCACTGGAAACAACGGATATAGCCCCACTCCACAAAGTTGACGGTAAAGCAATTGCAAAGAATTACAGTCCTATATAGCACTAACGTCCCTCATCATCAAGATCTTTGATAAGGTTTTAAGAAGCTTTATCACAAAGAAGCACCTGGACACCCAACAACTGCACAACCCATGGCAGCATGGGTTTAGAGAAGGACTCTCCTGCCTCTCACAACTACTGTACCATAATGACATGATCTTGGATACAATGAAGGACAAGCAAAAGGCGGATGTAGAATACACAGACTTTGCGAAAACCTTCGACAACTGCGATCGTGGTGTAATTGCACACAGAATGCGTGACAAAGGAATAACAGGAAAAGTGGGCAGATGGATCTATATCTTCCTAACAAGTAAAACACAGAGTAATAGTAAACAGAGTGAAGTTAGGCCGATAACAGGAAAAGCTTTGTTCCACAGGGTGCGGTACATCTTCCCATCCTTTTCCTCATCCTCATATGTGACACAGAGATGTAAGCCACAGCACTGTGTCCTCCTTTGCTGACGATACCAAAATTTACATGGCAGTGTCGTACATTGAGGACACTGAAAATCTCCAAGCGCACATTAATGTAAAAAAATATAAAGTTCAATGAGAACATATTTCAATTACTCTACTATGGAAAACTCGAGGAAATGAAAACAGAATTTGAGTATAAAGCAAATTCCAACCACACAATATGTCAGAGATAATTTAAATTGTTGTGTTAGACAATAGACAAGATGTAAGCTTAGAAACATCAGACACAGAATCTGTTTGGTTAGTTTCTCGAGGGTCGTGAAAAATTAATTTTTGGTGTGATTTATAGATTGATAGAGAGTGCAGTAGGTTGCTATGGAACGAAATTCATAAGGCGTCTATATATGAAAATGTTGTGTTAATGGGTGATTTTAACTTTAGACAAATTGATTGGAGCAATGTGACAGGAAATCTTGAGTCTAGTGACTTTCTTGATACAGCTCAGGAGTGTTTTTTAAAGAGTTTGTGGCAGAACCAACTAGAGGAAACAATCTACTTGACTTGGTTCTTGCCAACAAAGAATCACTAGTTAATAATTTTGAGGTTAGTGATGAGCTTGGGAAAAGCGATAACAAATCACTTAGTTTCAATATATCATTGAATTACCTAGATAGCTGCAATCAAGTCGCTGTCCCAGATTTCCACTTGGCCGACTTCATGGGACTGAAAAATTACCTGGGTGGACTAAATTAGTATGACCTTACTACGTGTCAGGTAGGTAGGGTTGGTTGCCTATATGACATATTTCAGAGCATAGTGCTGGCTGCCCAGACGACTTTTGTTCCCAGTAGGGAAATTAGATCTAACAAAAATGATCCCAAATGGATAAACAATAGATTAAAACATCTCATTGGTCAAAAGAGAGATATATATAGGCGTATCAAAAAGGGGAAGTGCAGTTAAGAAATCAATATATTCAATTAAAGAGAGATAAAAAATGGATTCGAAGACTAACCCAAAAGGGTTCTTTAAGGCAAACAGAAGTAAGATTAGGGACACGATAGGCCCAGTTAAGAGTAACTCAGGTCAGATCACTGACAGAGATAAAGAAATGTGTGAACTTTTCAATACCTACTTCCACTCAGTTTTTACTCAGGAAGATACTAGCGAAATTCCAGAAATAATAAATTATGTGGAACAGGACGATAATAAACTATGCACGATTGGGGTAACTAGTGACATGATCCTCAGACAAATAGAGAAACTAAAACCTAACAAATCCCCAGTCCCTGATGAACTGTTTGCAAAGGTTTTCAAGGAATGTAAAGAGGAACCTAGCATATCTTTGGCTAATCTTTTCAGCATATCACTACAAACTGGCATAGTGCCAGACAAGTGGAAAATGACAAATGTGAAACCTATTTACAAGGCAGGTGACAGGTCCTTAGCTTCGAATTATAGACCAATAAGCCTTACCTCCACAGTTGGTAAATTTATGGAATCAATAATTGCCGAAGCAATTCGTAGCCATCTTGAAAGGCATAAATTGATTAATGAATCTAAACACTGTTTTACAAAGGGGCGTTCCTGTCTTACGAATTCACTAACTTTCCTCACTAAGGTATTTGAGGAGGTAGATCATGGTATTGAATATGATATTGTGTATATAGATTTCAGTAAGGCTTTCGAGAGAGTTCCACATCAAAGGATGTTGAGAAAAGTTTGGGCACACGGAATAGGAGAAATTTTTTCCTTGGTAGAGGCATGGTTGACAAATAGGCAGCAGAGAGTTTGTATTAAATGGGGAGGAATCAGAATGGGGGCACGTCACAAGCGGTGTTCCACAGGAGTCAGTGTTGGGCCCCTTGTTGTTCACAACATAGATGATGGAATAAATAGTGACATAAGCAGATTTGCTGATGGCACCAAAATATTCCGTCCATTTCATTCTAATGAGGACATTAGTGCACTCCTGGATGATTTGAATAGACTGACGCAATTATCGTGGAAGTGGCAGATGCAGTTTAATGTAGACAAATGCAAAGTTCTAAATATTGGACAGGACAATAACCATGCCACTTATAAACTGAATAGTGTAGATCTTAATACTACTGATTGCAAAAAGGATTTAGGAGTTCTAGGTAGCAGTAATCTGAAAACAAGACAACAGTGCATAAGTGTTCGCAATAAAGCTAACAGAATACTTGGCTTCATATCTAGAAGTATAAATAATAGAAGTCCTCAGGTTGTTCTTCAACTCCATATATCTTTGGTTAGGCCTCATTTAGATTATGCTGCACAGTTCTGGCCACCATATTACAGAGTGGATATAAATGCACTGGAAAACGTACAGAGGAGGATGTATCAGAAATCTTCCCTATGAGGACAGACTGAGGACCCTGAATCTGCACTCTCTAGAAAGGCATAGAATTAGGAGGGATATGATTGAGGTGTATAAATGGAAAACAGGAATTAATAGAGGGGATGTAAATAGTGTGCTAAAAATGCAGTATCTAGAATAGACAGGATTCACAGCAATGGCTTTAAATTGGAAAAATTCGGATTCAGGAAAGATATAGGAAAGTACTGGTTTTGTAATAGAGTTGTGGATGAATGGAACAAACTCCCGAGGACTGTAATAGAGGCTAAGACGTTGTGTAGTTTTAAAAATAGATTGGATAAATACATGAGTGGGTGTGGATGGGTGTGAGTTGAACCTGATTAACTTGTGCTACTAGGTCGGATGGCACACCCCTCCCTTAAGTGAATGTGACTGACCTGACTAGGTTAAGGTATTGGCTTAAGCTGGTGAGATAATTGGACCTGCCTCGCATGGGCCAGTAGGCCTGTTGCAGTGTTGCTTCTTTCTTATGTTCTTAACAGAACGAAAAACTAATGTGAAGCACTTGGGAATGATAATGTCAGTGAATCATACTTTTAAAGATCACACTAATGTGCTATCACAACTGCTAGGAAAATGAAATGATAGATAATGAGAATCTTGAAAACGAGGGACACTGGGAAATTATGGGATGAGGTTCACAGGTACATTCCTGAATTATTTCATCCACAATGTACGGGGGAAAGGAGGTACAACTAAGCAACAATTCATTATACTTGTCAATGTTAGTTGTACCTCAGAGCTAGATGCGATGTTAGAGGTATTAGGTTGCACCATACGTCTCCTTCGATGACCCACACACACTCTTTCCTACCTACAAAGTCGGGTCTATAGTTGTTTGAACATATAAAAAAATAAAACCAGGAACTCTGGTAAATTATAATACAGTGGACTGTATATTGGGTGTGACTCGAAGAGGGGGTCGATTGGATTCACAGCATTTAACTACTGATACATGCATATTATACCAATAGAAAGAATTAACCTGAACACTCACCATTTAATTACTAGAAGACACTTATTGCAGGCGGAACAAACCCTAACACCTACATAACAAATAGAATTTAACTGTTAAGTAAATGCAGCACTTCCCTGGGTGAAGTGCAATGCCGTATCATTCATTTTCTATTCTCACCATCCTATTCCTGTGATTTCGTAAATTTCCTGTCGATATTCTTCAGTGGGAGACATTAATGCTCCTGTATTGACTAGTCTCAGTTTTGCACTGCCATCTTCTCTGCAAGTAGACGCCAGTTCTGGTGGGGGTTAGTGCTGCGTTACTGAAAAAAGCAGCCGGACAATTACTGCAAGTAAACTTAAAAGTCACCAGAGAATTTATGCCACCACAGAAATGGAAGCTCTTGCTTTCTGTTAACTGTGCAACATTTTTCAGTTTATGTATCAACATCAGTTCGTCCTATAACTGTGTATAGTGACCACAATCCTAGACGTTTCTCTCACCTAATGAGGAACCAGAAAGACTCACTAGATGGGCATTGTTCCTCCAACCTCTGAATTTGGTGATTTGTTTACCTGGAGTTTACCTGGAGAGGGTTTCGGGGGTCAATGCCCCTGCGGCACGGTCTGAGACCAAGCCTCATGGTGGATCAGGGTCTGATCAACCAGGCTGTTGCTGCTGGCCACACGCAAGCTGACGTACGAACCACAGCCCAGTTGGTAAGGTACTGACTTTAGGTGCCTGTCCAATGCCTTCTTAAAGACAGCCAGGGATCTATTGGCAATCCCCCTTATGTACGCTGGGAGGCAATTGAACAGTCTTGGGCCCCGGACACTTATTGTGTTGTCTCTCAGTGTACTCGTGGCGCCCCTGCTTTTCATCGAGGGAATGTTGCATCTCATGCCGAATCTTTTGCTTTCGTAGGGAGTGATTTTCGAGTGCAGGTTTGGTACCAATCCCTCCAGGACCTTCCAAGTGTATATTATCATGTATCTCCCTCGCCTGCATTCAAAGGAATACAGATCGAGGACCTTCAACCGTTCCAAGTAATTTAGGTGCCTTATCGTATGTGAAGGCTTACTCAGCCCTGTAACAACTTCAGACAGTATTACCAAGGCTGGCTCCTCCTCAGGAAAATTAATGATTAGAAAAAGAAATAATTCACAAAGATAAACACTTTATTATTTAGTAATGCAAAGATAAAACATTGAAAAATGAATGTGTATCCTACTTGAAAGAAAAATGAAAAATGAAATGAAAAAATGTCATTTGAATTCAACTCTAATATGTACAGTTATACTGGGGTGTCTGATTGAGGTTGACACCGTCTTGTAGAAATTGTAGCCGTTGCTGATGATGTGGGGGGGGTCACAGGTGTTGAGTGACAACCCAACGACTAGTTTTTCACAGAGTCTATAGCCTTGAATAGTCAGTCCAGATGACAGGAATGCAGGTTCTTTACCACTGCAAAGATGAAGGGTAGTTGTCTGCTGTTGCCTACAATTAATCAGGTAGGTAGATCAAAAAGTGACGTCTCAGAACTTCAGTCCATCTCCTTCAACACGTTTCTTTGGTTGGCAGATGACCCGAGCTGTCATTCCAAGCTAGAAAGAAACAAAGGTTACCCACTGCTTAAGAAATCACTCTCCATGATAAGTACCATACTTTAAAGAAATGGTGATTATCTAAAAGCATAACATGGAACTCAAGACCGAAAGGACTAGGTTTATTATTAGTCAAAAGTGAAGCTTTCAACCAATATATCCACTAGAATAGGAGCAGAGGGTTTTACTTACAGTTGTGCTGGAAGCTGTGAATCGAGTGACTACTGTTTGGTCCGAGCCCCACACGCCATCTTTCGGGGTGGAGAAAAGGGGGAGGGAAGGGGATAGTGGGAGCAAGACTGACCCTACCTTAACAAGCAGCGGGCAATCAAACTATCGTCACCATATACTCGCTCACTGTTCCCTCACAACTCCCATACCAAGACTTATAACCAAGGAGTATAAGAAGAATAGGCGAGGAAAAAGTTCTAACAAGAAGTCACTTAAGGCACCAAATCTTCTACTGACTGTCACGACTTAACCAGTCAGAGAAATAATTGGATGAACCATTGATATACACAATATGAAACTTAAAAGCTTGGAATGCCAATGTCCACCTCAAGAGGCGACTGTTGGTTCCCTTAAAAGTTTCTAGGTATATCAAAGGTTTGTGATCCATCTCTAAAATAAATTCTTTTCCCAGTAAATAAAATTTAAGTTTGGAGATACCCCACACAAGGGCCGAAAGTTCTTTTTCTATGGTGGAGTATCTAGTTACTGTAGGAAGAAGTTTACGGCTTAGGAAGCATACAGGGAAGGATGTACCATCATGGTATTGTAGTAACACTGCACCTAAGCCGGTATTGTAGGCATCAGTTCTTAAAAAAAAACGGTTTATTAATATTTGGGATCTTAAGCATAGGGTCTTTGGAGATGTTTTTAATCTTATTAAACTTTTCTCAAGCTACGTTGGAAAGTTCAAGAGGTTCCTTCACAGACTTCTTAAGGTAGTCAGATAATATGCCTGTAAGATCGGTAATATTGGGGATAAACCATGCATAAAAATTTAACCAAACCAAGAAAGCTATGCATGAGCTTCTTGGTTTTGGGAAATTTAAACTCTAATAAAGCTTTGATCTTACTGGGGAGAGGCTGCAAAGATTTATTAGAAAGGATCAGTCCGAGATATCTGATTTTGTTATATCCAAGGAAGCATTTCTTCGGCTAGGCAGTGAGGCCATGTGAGCATAACCTACGCAAACTGATGTTAATGTTTGGATATGTTTGCCCCACGTGGATGTCATTACGTAAATGTTATCAAAATAAACTGAATCATTTGGCATATTACCCAAGACCTTTCTCATCAGTCTCACGTAGGTAGCACAGGCAGTTACCAAACTGAAGGGCATAGTTCTATATTGCATCAGTCCTTGGTGGGTAGGAAAAGCAGTGTACTGCTTAGAAGAAGGGACTAACATTACTTGATGATATGCTTGTGCAATATCAATCTCTGAAAAGAAAGAATTCATAAAATTTGTGTAGATCGCTATCTATTAAGGGCATAGGCTCAGCATCCCACCGAGTTATAGCATTAAAGCCTCTGAAGTCAATAGCAAGTCTATATGAATTATCAGCCTTCTTAACCATGACTACTTGTGAGCAATATGCAGATACTGAAGGTTTAATGATCTTTAGTTTTAATAATTTGTCTACCTCTCGGTCAAATGCATCCCTAAGGTGAACTGGAACTGGGTATAATTTCCGTTTGATAGGATTGTCCGTGACTCAGTCACTCTTATGGACTACCGTGGAGGTAACACCTGGAATATCAGTAAAAACATCTGAGAAGTTACACACTGAAGTAGTTCCCGTTTCTTATGGTCATCCAAAGACTCGTTGATATTAATGTTGGTTGCGTCGGAGTGGTCAAGAATCACCAAGTCATGTAGTTCTCTGTCATAGTCTACGTTAGAGGTGTCAATTACACACACCTTACACTCCTCAGTTGTCGTATCAAGTTCACGTAGAAAAACTAAATCAGAGTCATTCAGGCAGTTAACCGAATTTCTTCGGTAATATTTCTTAAGGATGTTGATTTGATAAAACTTAGGTTTCCCTTTTACTTCTATGATGTAATCAACCTTCCCACAAATTTTCAATACCTTATACGGACCTTTCCATGCTACTAATAACTTATTTGACTTTATTGGTAAAAGTACAAGAACTTCATCCTCTACTTTAAAACTTCTCTGACTTTTAATATCAAAATAGGTTTTGTACTGGTCCATTGATAAGCTTAAGTTTTTCGAAACTATGTCAGAGGTCTCCTCAAGTTTGGATCAAAGGTCAAGGAGAAACTGATAAGAAGACTGAACCTCAGCATTCACCTCTTCATTAGTCCATAAGTCATGAAGGATGGACAATGGGCCATACTTAAAAGAAATGGTGGTTATCTAAAAGCATAACATGGAACTCAAAACTGAAAGGACTAGGTTTATTATTGGTCAAAAGTGAAGCTTACAACCAATATATCCACTAGAATAGGAGCAGAGGGTTGTGCTGGGAGCTGTGAGTCGAGTGATTACTGTTTGGTCCGAGCCGCACACGTCACCTTTTGGGGTGGAGAAAAGGAGGGGGGAAAGGGATAGCGAGAGCTAGACTGACCCTACCTTACCAAGCAGCCGGCAATCAAACTATCGTCACCATATACTCGCTCGCTGCTCCTATCTGTTGAACTTTTCCCTCACATTGTACTTATGTGTGCCATGAAACTTATTTGTACACTCTCCAGGTCTGCAATGTTGCCAGCCTTGGAGGGGGCCGTTAGTGTACAACATCTCATCCCAGAATTCCATGCATATGCAGACGACTGTACACTAACATTCACTTATCCAAGAGAAGAAATGCCTGCTGCACTAAGCTACATCAATCACAAGGTAAGAGCTATCTCAGCTTGGAGAAATAGATGGCAAGTAACATTTGCACCTGAGAAAATGCAAATAATGATGGTCTCTAGGCACCATGATGGTAATGCTGGTGCAGTAGTAAGGATGAATGGGAGGGTGTTGGCACCTGGAGAAGAAGTTGATATCCTTGGGGTGAAATTTGACTCCAAATTAACCATGAAGAACCATGTTGTAAATCTTGCAAACAAGGTAGCCAGGAAGCTTACAACACTTCGCCGTATCTCGCGTCTGCTTGACAGTAGGGGTTGCAAGATTCTGTTCGAGGCACAAGTACGCTCACAACTACTCATGGGCCTTGTATTCACCATGAATAGTTCGGACATCGAGGGTATCATGTATGAAAGGCCCCTGGGAGCTAGTGATCATGTGGTTCTGTGCTTCGACTACATAGTTGAGCTCCAAGTGGAGAGAGTAGCAGGAATAGGTTGGGAAAAACCAAACTACAGAAGGGGGAACTACTCAGGCATGAGGAACTTCCTTCAAGACATTCAGTGGGAGAGGGAACTGACAGGAAAACCAATACAAGAAATGATGGACTATGTAGCAACAAAATGCAAGGAGGCGGAGGAGAGGTTTGTTCCCAAGGGAAACAGAAATAATGGGAAGAACATAACGAGTCCTTGGTTCACCCAAAAGTGTAGGGAGGCAAAACTAGGTGTACTAGAGAATGGACAAGGTACAGAAGACAGAGAACTCAGGAAAATAAAGAAATCAGCCGAAGAGCCAGAAACGAATATGCACAGATAAGAAGGGAGGCTCAGAGACAATATGAAAATAACATAGCATCAAAAGTAAAGACTGACCCAAAGCTGTTGTACAGCCACATCAGGAGGAAAACAACAGTCAAGGACCAGGTAATCAGACTGAGGAAGGGTGATGGGGAATTCACAAGAAACGACCGAGAGGTTTGTCAGGAGCTCAACACAAGATTTATAGAGGTATTTACAGTGGAAACCAGTAGGACTCCAAGAAATCAAAACAGGGGGGCACACCAGCAAGTGCTGGATGAGGTACATATAACCAAGGAGGAGGTGAAGAAGCTGCTATGCGAACTTGACACCTCAAAGGCGGTGGGACCAGACAACATCTCTCCATGGGTCCTTAAAGAATGAACAGAGATATTGTGTGAGCCATTAACAAAGATCTTCAACACATCATTTGAAACTGGGCAACTCCCTGAGGTATGGAAAATGGCAAATGTAGTCCCAATTTTTAAAAAGGGAGACAGACATGAGGCACTAAACTACAGACCTGTATCACTAACGTGTATAGTATGCAAGGTCATGGAGAAGATCATCAGGAGGAGAGTGGTGGGGCACCTGGAAAGAAACAAGTGTATAATTGACAACCAGCACGGTTTCAGGGAAGGAAAATCCTGTGTCACAAACCTACTAGAGTTTTATGACAAGGTGACAGAAGTAAGACAAGAGAGAGAGGGGTGGATCGACTGCATATTTTTGGACTGCAAGAAGGCCTTCGACACAGTTCCTCACAAGAGGTTACTGCAAAAGCTAGAGGACCAGGCACACATAACAGGAAAGGCACTGCAATGGATCAGAGAATATCTGACAGGGAGGCAACAACGAGTCATGGTACACGACGAGGTGTCAGAGTGGGCGCCTGTGACAAGCGGGGTTCCACAGGGGTCAGTCCTAGGACCTGTGCTGTTCTTGGTATATGTGAACGACATAACGGAAGGGATAGACTCAGAAGTGTCCTTTTTTGCAGATGATGTGAAGTTAATGAGAAGAATCAAATCGGACGAGGATCAGGCAGGACTACAAAGAGACCTGGACAGGCTACAAGCCTGGTCCAGCAACTGGCCCCTTGAATTTAACCCTGCCAAATGCAAAGTCATGAAGATTGGGGAAGGGCAAAGAAGACCGCAGACACAATATAGTTTAGATGGCCAAAGACTGCAAACCTCACTCAAGGAAAAAGATCTGGGGGTGAGTATAACACCGAGCATATCTCCTGAGGCGCACATCAATCAGATAACTGCTGCAGCATATGGGCGCCTGGCAAACCTACGGATAGCATTCCGATACGTCAATAAGGATTCGTTTAAGACTCTGTATACCATCTACGTCAGGCCCATACTGGAGTATGCAGCACCAGTTTGGAATCCAAACCTAGTCAAGCACGTCAAGAAATTAGAGAAAGTGCAAAGGTTTGCAACAAGACTAGTCCCAGAGCTACGGGGATTGTCCTATGAAGAAAGGTTGAGGAAAATCGGCCTGACGACACTGGATGACAGGAGGGTCAGGGGACACATGATAACGACATATAAAATACTGCGCGGAATAGACGAGGTGGACAAAGACGGGATGTTCCAGAGATGGGACACAGACACAAGAGGTCACAATTGGAAGTTGAAGACTCAGATGAATCAAAGGGATGTTAGGAAGTATTTCTTCAGTCATAGAGTAGTCAGGCCATGGAATAGCCTAGAAAGTGATGTAGTGGAGGCAGGAACCATACATAGTTTTAAGGCGAGGTATGATAGAGCTCATGGGGCAGGGAGAGAGAGGACCTAGTAGCAATCAGCGAAGAGGCGGGGCCAGGAGCTGTGAATCGACCCCTGCAACCACAAATAGGTGAGTACAAATAGGTGAGTACCTTAAGTATCCTCCACTTTCTTGGTTTGCCTGCCCCCCCCCCTCTCATCTGCGACTGCTTGACAGCATAGAGAACAGAGCAAGACGTCTCATCTCTCGCCTGGACACATGCTGGATAGACATGTCATTTCAGCAGAATCTTTCAACACAGGAGGGATGTGGGTGGCCTTACTGTTATGTACAAGGCTAATATTGTCAAAGTTCCACACTTGGATCCACTTCGAGGACAGCATGAAACAAGCTTTTATGTCACAAGATGGGCAGAAAGCAGCAACTTCACTCTGGCTGTACCCTTCTCCAGAACATCACTCCATCTGAGATCATATATACCCAGGATGACTCAAGTATGGAACACATTCGTACAGCATAATGATGTCAACGAGATAAAGTCAGTTGATCAAATGAAATTTCTGGCCCACAGATGGCTCCCACTTCATCCTGTTCCCTAGTTGTATGTTTCGTAACAATAAAAATGCTTTCAAATGAGCTGATGTAGGTAACAGCTCTTAGCATGCCAATGAAGTTAGGAATCCTTAACCTGTAAATAGCTTGTCAATAAAGCTAGGAATCCTTAACCTGTATATAGCTTGCCAATAAAGCTAGGGATCCTTAACCTAACCTTGTCAAACCCTGTGTAAAAAAGAGGAAAAAAAAGAAACAGTATTCCAGTCTAGAGAGAGCAAGTGATGTGAAGAGAATCATCATAAGCTTTGCATCCGTAGTTTTGAAGGTTCTCATTATCCATCCTATCATTTTCCTAGCAGATGAGGTAGATACATTGTTGTGGTCTTTGAAGGCAAGATCCTATGACATTATCACTCCCAGGTCCTTCACTTTACTTTTCCACTCTATTGTATGGTTAGAATTTGTCATATGCCTTGATACATTTTTAATTTCTTCAGGTTTCCCATATCTGAGTATTTGAAGTTTCTCCTCGCTGAACTTCATATTGTTTTGAGTGGCTCATTCGAAGATTTGGTTGATGTCCACTTGGAGACTCGCGGTGTCTTTGATGGAGGCCACTGCAATGGTAATCCGGGTATAAATAACAAAAAAAAGCACAATACCGTGACTGGAACGATTCACAAATAACCCACACATAAAAGAGAGAAGCTTACGACGACGTTTCGGTCCGACTTGGACCATTGACAAAGCCACACTAACCAGAAGTGGAGCAGGACGGCTATATATAGGAAGGAAGAGGTGGTGGTAGTAGTAGTAGTAGTAGTACAAGAATGGTATGTAATACCGACAAAATGAAATTAAGACACATGCGCAACACCCGGGCATCCCTATCGTAGACGTTTCGCCATCCAGCCAGCCACAGGATGGCAGAACGTCCACAACAAAGACAACCAGATGCCGCACATGTGTCATAATTTCATCAGTAGTTGTAGTAGCAGTAGTAGAAGACATAGTAGTAGTGGTAGTGGTAGAAGTGGGAAATAAGGAGGATGAACCAGTCAAATACAAAGGAAGGGGAGCACTGCAAGAGAGCTAGGTGCCCACTGAGGGAGAGCAAGCGCACAGAGGTGCATGAAAGGGGAAGTGGTGAAATAAATGAAGAAGGAACAGAAACACGAGACAGAAGAGAGAAAGACAACCCAGAGGAGAAAAGGAAAGAGGAAAGGGGAAGAGGGAGAAGAAAAAGAAAAAGAAAAAATGAGGAGTCAGGTTAAGTCACGGGTGTTCTGAAGTTTAGAGCATTTTACAATGTAGTGGGAGAGGAAGGCATCTACAGAGACGAAGCCAGGGCTAAGGTTCATACAAGGAAAGTTGTGTATTAGAGAGGATTCAACTAGACGGCGACTGTTCGAGTTGGAAGTAGGGAAGACAGTTTTAGCAGAAGACCAGTCAATAGGATGGCTATGATCTCTGACGTGACAGAAAAGAGCATTGTTAGTGTCGGCAAGCCTAACACTATTTTTAAAAAGTGCTCCCTAAGTCTGTCAGAAAGAGATCGACCAGTTTCTCCGAAGTATTGAAGAGGACAGGAGGAGCAAGAAATAGAGTAGACACCAGGAACATCTGTAGAGGGAGGAGAGGTATGAACGAGATTAGTGTGAAGAATGTTAGTCTGGCGGAAGGTAAGCTTGATGTCTAAGGGACGCAGAGAATTGTTGAGATTAGAAAGACCGGAAATGTAGGGAAGGCAGAGGATAGAAGAGTTCCCAGGAGTAGAGAGTTTGGGAGGGAAGAAATTGCATTTGGCACGAGAGGGCAGAGTCTATGAAATGGGAAGGGTAGCAAAGACGGGAAAACGAATTATAAAGAGTGGAAATTTCTGCTGGAAGGAACTGAGGATCACAGATCTCTTTCTGACAGACTTAGGGAGCACAAAAATAGTGTTGGGCTTGCCGACACGTCAGAGATCATAGCCATCCTATTGACTGGTCTTCTGCTAAAACTGTCTTCCCTACTTCCAACTCGAACAGTCGCCGTCTAGTTGAATCCTCTCTAATACACAACTTTCCTTGTATGAACCTTAGCCCTGGCTTCGTCTCTGTAGATGCCTTCCTCTCCCACTACATTGTAAAATGCTCTAAACTTCAGAACACCCGTGACTTAACCTGACTCCTCATTTTTTCTTTTTCTTTTTCTTCTCCCTCTTCCCCTTTCCTCTTTCCTTTTCTCCTCTGGGTTGTCTTTCTCTCTTCTGTCTCGTGTTTCTGTTCCTTCTTCATTTATTTCACCACTTCCCCTTTCACGCACCTCTGTGCACTTGCTCTCCCTCAGTGGGCACCTAGCTCTCTTGCAGTGCTCCCCTTCCTTTGTATTTGACTGGCTCGTCCTCCTTATTTCCCACTTCTACCACTACCACTACTATTACCTCTTCTTCTACTACTACTACAACTACTGATGAAATTAAGCACATGTGCGGCGTCTGGTTGTCTTTGTTGTGGACGTTCCGCCATCCAGTGGCTGGCTGGATGGTGAAACGTCTACGATAGGGATGCCCGGGTGTTGCGCATGTGTCTTAATTTCATCTTGTCGGTATTACATACCATTCTTGTTCTACTACTACTACTACTACTACCACCACCTCTTCCTGCCTATATATAGCCGTCCTGCTCCACTTCTGGTTAGTGTGACTTTGTCAATGGTCCAAGTCGGACCGAAACGTCATCGTAAGCTTCTCTCTTTTATGTTCGGGTTATCTGTGTAATCCGGGTGTTATCCACAAAGGAAGACATGGAGCTATGACTTACATCTATGTCTATGTCAGAAATGAGGATGAGGAATAGAATGGGAGCAATTACTGTGCATTGTGGAACAGAGAATTTGGTTGCTGTTGCATTGTCTGGTGTATGATGTACATAATGTAGTATCTATAACATTTCTCTGCTATAGTTGCAGTGGGTGAGTAGATGGCATTCTGACCACCTAGTGGATTGAAGCTCCGTGAACTGGTGGTGGGTATCAGATTTCCCAAGTGTGAGTGTGTGTTTTTGGTGATAGTCACGTCATTTTACATGCCTGGGTAATGTATTCTAACTTTTTTTTAGGTGGTGGTGGTGATGCCTCACCTGTGTTATGTTGGTGTATGGACTGTTGGACCAAAGGTTGTAATAAGGTGCTGGCGGTGATGCCTCACCATTTTTGGATCATGAATAGTAATCCTGGGTGTTTTGGGTGTTGTGTTTCTCATGAACCCACCTTTTCATTTTTTTGGGGATCACCAGTGTGGGGTGACTGCAGGGTTCCTTGAAATGACTGTATATGAAGGCCTGGGAGGTTTGCCATTTAAGGGGTCAATGGTGATGATTCTGAAGGCCACAGTCCTACCAACAAAATTTGTGACAACCCAGTTTTGAGGTCTGATAATTTTTCCTCCTGTGCTCTCCAATTTTTCCCAGAGGTGTGTTTTGCATAACCAGTTTTGCTTATTGCACATTGTTGTGAGACAAGGGATTGATAATGTAAAACTTGATCACTTTTACGTTAAACGAGTTTCAGGTCTATGGCTTAGCAATGCTCATTGAAGGAATAATATATGTTTTAAGGTGATATAAGCATATTTTCTACGTAAAAGAAAATTCCACCAAGGGATTAAGAATGAATATATGATGCAGTTTACTTATTTATGTTGTGATTCTTGCGTTTTCCCAGACCTTAGGGTTTTCTTGTTTTTCTTTGACGAGCTGCAGCCGAGTTGTTATAACTAGCTGAGTGAGACCGGTGGTCTAGGAGAGGGAGTACTACACGGGGCATTGTAGAGAATATGTGTATAAAAAACGCCCCGTTAATAATGTCAGTGACGGGGTTTGTTCTGAAAATGAATGGTATTAGCCCTGAAGAGAAGCCAAGATAGGAAAAAAGAGGTGTGAGGGAGCCAGATGGGTCATCACAAGATTAAGACCCATGCCAGGATTCTGGTCTTGGTGAACATTATACATATTGTGTGTGTAGTCAATACCATAAGAGCGGTGGCTGGAGCAAGACGTCATGAGATGTCATGGTTTAGTGTTTGTGTGAGTAGAAGGGCGGTATTTTGGGTAAGTTTATGCCACAGGTTATTTTATTGTTTTTGTACTCGCGATTTTTCCTGTAGGTGCTAGTAAGTGGAGGGCTATTTTTATAGTGTATAGATAATAGTATTTTTGCCTGCAGGTTATGGGGCCAGCAAAAGAAGCGGGGAGAGTATCGGAGCCCCACTGTTTTATATATGTAACTAGTACCACTGTACTCGTGAGTTTATGTAATATGTAGAGGGTAGGTTGTATGTTGTATATATAAGTTTACTATTAATATAGTTATATTTTTATGAAAGTGATATAATTAATATAAATATTGATCAAATATTTAAGACTTTTTCTGAAGAAACGATCTTGTCCCTAGGATGGTGTAATATTTTTAATGTTTTAAATGCCTCTAGGCGCCATCATTTATTTATGTAATGTAATAAACTGGATCACACATCAATAACTAGAAGCTAGGACCTTGGGTAGCTTTAAGAAAGAGATTGTACAAATATATGAGTGGGAGGGGCTGGGTTTGATTGGTGTCGTGGGAAAGGGAGTAAATTCTTGGGTAGCTTTGGGTAGTGATGGTTTTGAAGAATTGAGACACTTATGCAACATATGGGAATCTTTATTGAAGAAACGTTTCGCCACACAGTGGCTTCATCAGTCCAATACAAAGTAGAAGTGGGTAAGGAGAGTAGAAGTTTGAGGTAATCAGTCCCTCAACCTGGAATCGATGTGTTCAGTCCATCACTCTTGTAGGAAGTGCAGCATAGGGCCAGAGAGGTGGCTTATATACTGCGGTGAGATGAGTTGAAGCAGGAAGAGGCGGGATCACAGTGGGACCTGCCACTAGTGTAAGAAGCAGGAGGAGGCGGGATCACAGTGGGACCTGCCACTAGTGTAAGTAGCAGGAAGAGGCGGGATCACAGTGGGACCTGCTACTAGTGTAAGTAGTAGGAGGAGGCGGGATCACAGTGGGACCTGCTACTAGTGTAAGTAGTAGGAGGAGGCGGGATCACAGTGGGACCTGCCACTAGTGTAAGTAGCAGGAGGAGGCGGGATCACAGTGGGACCTGCCACTAGTGTAAGTAGCAGGAGGAGGTGGGATCACAGTGGGACCTGCCACTAGCGTAAGTAGCAGGAGGAGGCGGGATCACAGTGGGACCTGCCACTAGTGTAAGTAGCAGGAGGAGGCGGGATCACAGTGGGACCTGCTACTAGTGTAAGTAGGTCGTCGTCCAAAAGTTGGGCAAGCGTTGAAGTCTTTGTACCAAGATCCCATGATGTTGCAGTGTCTGACAGATGTGATGAATGGTTTTGAAAACCGACAAGTTGTGATCCCGCCTCTTCCTGCTTCAACTCATCTCACCGCAGTATATAAGCCACCTCTCTGGCCCTATGCTGCACTTCCTACAAGAGTGATGGACTGAACACATCGATTCCAGGTTGAGGGACTGATTACCTCAAACTTCTACTCTTCTTACCCACTTCTACTTTGTATTGGACTGATGAAGCCACTGTGTGGCGAAACGTTTCTTCAATAAAGATTCCCATATGTTGCATAAGTGTCTCAATTCTTCAACTTGTCGGTTTTCAAAACCATTCATCACATCTGTCAGACACTGTAACATCATGGGATCTTGGTACAAAGACTTCAACGCTTGCCCAACTTTTGGACGACGACCTACTTACACTAGTGGCAGGTCCTACTGTGATCCCGCCTCTTCCTGCTTCAACTCATCTCACCGCAGTATATAAGCCACCTCTCTGGCCCTATGCTGCACTTGCTACAAGAGTGATGGACTGAACACATCGATTCCAGGTTGAGGGACTGATTACCTCAAACTTCTACTCTCCTTACCCACTTCTACTTTGTATTGGACTGATGAAGCCACTGTGTGGCGAAACGTTTCTTCAATAAAGATTCCCATATGTTGCATAAGTGTCTCAATTCTTCAACTTATCGGTTTTCAAAACCATTCATCACAGTGATGGTTTTGATAAGGACCTCTCTTGTATGGGCCAGTAGGCCTTCTGCAGTGTTCCTCCATTCTTATGTTCTTATGTTCTAACTGGGCCTCTACCCTTCCAACTGAACTGTTTGCCATACTCCTTGCACTCAAATGCGTCCACGTCAAAGGTTAACACTAATTATAACTAATTCTCTATCATCCATAAAAGTTCTCAACTCCTTAGGTATCAATTGAGACATGATTGTGTCAGAAATCAAACACAGGTATGGTACGATTGTGGATAGTGGAGTCGGAGTGCATCTTTTGTGGATTCCATCTCACGTTGGTCTTCAGATGGATGATAAAACTAATGAATTTGCAAAGTCATATGTCTTCAGAGATGGGAGTAGATTACAATCTTGGGTTGTCAGTTAGCAATTTGAGAACAATACGAAAATAACTTCAACAGGGCTTTATTGAATTGAGACTACCACCAGTCAGTCATCTATCATCATTCTGTCATGCAGGAGGAGCTCCATGCCTATTGTGCATCCAAAAACTTAAACAGACTCTTGGATGTCACTACCGCCCGGCTGGGTTACAATATTTCTGGCAGGTCAAATCACCACCACAAGATGTAGACCAAACGAAATGTAAACTTTGCCTAATGGACTATTGTCACACCTTGCGTCATTATGTACTGGAGTGCGATAAAATTTCACTATGTAACAAAATTTCACTTTCGTCGTGCTTTTGGGAAATAAGCATTACTTCCCAATTCTTTATAACTAAACATATTTTTAAAAAGCAATTTTTGTTCCCAGAACTTTGTTTTTGTGGTCAGAACACGTCTGGAACACTTTCAAGAAAAACTGATGCAAAACTATTATGTTCTAGAGTTTTGCTTGACAAATATTAAAACAGGGACTCACAAACCAGCATTCAGTTCAGCTCTGGCTACCTGAGAAGACACATCAGAAGAAGTGAAATGGCATCAAGAGGCTGCAGTCATTCTCCAGATGCATTCTGCTATATATGTAGTCAGTTCATTAAGACAAGAGCAAAGAAGTTCTCTGTAACAGCATCTAAAAAAATGTGTGAAGCTTACAAAATATATTTTGTCATGTCAGTTGTGGACCAAGACAAGACCTGGGTGCCTCATGTTGCTTGTGAACATTGTAAGAAAACATTGGAAGGTAAGAAAGTCATTAGTTATTTGAAGGGTAAAATATTGAATAGGAAGATTTTTTAAATGAAATGTATGTAACAGAAACTAGTTCGTTTGTTATTTTACAGGATGGTATAGAGGAGAAACAAGAGCCATGAAGTTTGTTGTTCATAGAATATGACGTGAACCCACTGATCACTCAACCAACTGCTACTTCTGCCTGGTGGTGGATCCTTTCAAATGCCGAACTGGGAAAAATGCACCTGCTATTTCTTATCCATACCTTTCCTCTTCTACCGCACCAGTACCACACAGTGCTGATCTTCCTGTACCTACACCTCCAGAAAGAAGTCAACCGTCAGAAGAAGAAAGAAGCAAATCAGAAAATGAAGAACACAGTGAACAACACTATGATCTCACAGATGCAGCTGCTGGGAGGAATCCTTACTACCCAAACCAAACAGACCTCAGTGACCTTTTCAGAGATCTTGGTTTGACAAAGTCATATGCTGAGCTTTTGATTTCAAGGTTCAAGGAGTGAGACTTGGTGGATGAAAGTGTGCAAGTGACAAGCCAAAGAAAACGTCACCAACATTTCTCAAGCTTCTTCACTAAGGAAGACAGGTTGTGCTACTGTAATGATGTATCAGGCCTGTTTGATGCAATTGGAATTGCATGCAATCCAGATGAGTAGAGATTCATCATTGACAGCTCCTCCAGAAGCCTAAAAGCTGTACTTCTGCACAATCGGAACAAATATCCATCTCTTCCCATGGCTCATTCAGTGCATCTTAAGGAGGACTACAACAGTGTCAAACTTCTACTGTTACTTCATACTACGATAAGTATGGCTGAGAGGTTACTCGAGATTTCAAAATGGTGGCATTTTTTATGGGATTCCAAGGACGTTTTACCAAGTTTCCTTGTTATCTCTTTCATTGGGATAGTAGAGACAAAGCAGAACATTACCAGAGGAAGGACTGGCCTCAAAGGGCTGAGTTGTCGGTAGAAAGACATAAAATCAAATATAAACCATTGGTGGAGCCTCAAAAGGTTCTGTTCCCTCTATTACACATCAAACTAGGGCTAATAAAACAGTTTGTTACAGCTCTTGACAAAGAGCCTGCAGCCTTCAAGTATCTTCAAGATTAATTTCCCTAGCTGTCTGAGGCAAAAGTGAAGGCTGGCATCTTCACTGGACCTCAAGTCAGGAAAATCATGGAGTGATCAGAATTTCCAAAGAAGCTCACAGAGAAGGAAAAGGAAGCCTGGGAGAGTTTTGTTGCTGTAGCACGGGCTTTCTCGGCAACAACAAGGCTGACAATTATGTGGAACTTGTCGAGACCTTGGTAAAAAAGCTATGGTCAGATGGGCTGTAGGATGTCCCTTATGGTCCATATCCTTGATGCTCATCTTAGCAATTTCAAGGAGAATATGGGAGCAAACCAGGCGAGCAAGGAGAGTGCTTCCACCAAGATATAATGAAGTTTGAACACAGATATCAGGGATCTTATAATGAAAACATGATGGGAGACAACATTTGGGAGCTTAAACAGGAAAGTAATTTGTTGGTGCTCGCAAATCTCGAGAAACTGCTCATTTTTAACTTTGTAAATATGTTTCAGAAAGTTTAAAATAAAATTTGTGTAAATTTGGTTTTATTATTGTATATTTTGTTTATTTTATTATGTTTTTGTTTTACATCCAAAACTAACAGAAAATATTGAAATTTCGTCATCTTTAGTCAAAAATTCAACCAGTAAACCACAAAAGCAAAGTTTAAAAGGAATAATGGACATTTTCTATTGTTTGCAATAAAAGGAGTTGGAAAATAACACTTACTTGCCAGGAACAAAAATTGTGTTACATTGTGTTATATTAAATATAACTTCTGTGATATATGTATCTGAATGAACCTTGCAGTGGAAAGAGCCACTATCATGCCTAGGTATTACGGGCAGACTATATTTAATGGGTTACAGACTACTTAATATTAGACAAATAGATCATTGTTTGTTAAAGTTGTACATCTGTGTTTATATGTAGCCAACAGTAAATTGACTTAAATTACAATATGGGAATATTACAATGGTACCAATTGAAAGTAGTACACAGGTTGTATACATCAACATTAAAATGGCTTAAAATGACTTGGGAATATTACAATGGGCCTTGTTGAAAGTTGTTTACAATTTGAGATTGTTACAGTTGAGTATTATAAGTCAGAACATGTTTTACAATTTAGTATTAGGTAATATAATGAACTTTGAGCATCTATTTTTGAAGTTTTGAGATTTAGGTGAGTAACACTGTGATCCTTAGCACAGTATGTGATAATGGAGGTGAATTTGAAAGCAGCTTGGAAGCTGTTTAGTTTTGGGTGAGTAGGTGATATCTAAGAAGAATCGTGAACTGATTTCCAGACAGGGGTCCTTAAGTGTTCTCTGGCAGTGAATTCCAAATCTTAGGGCCCTTTATGCGAAGAACATTTATGCACAGGGAGAGATGGATACCAGGGGCATCAAAGAGTGATCTGAGTCTTGTATTATGGTTTTGTGTTGTGTTACAACTGTCAAGGAGGAGTTTAAGAAAAGGGTTTATATTAGAGTGCATTGTCCTATATATGTAATAGGCACAATAAGAAGTGTGGGTGTTTTGTATATTGAATAAGTTAAGACTCTTGAACAGTGGCGGTGTATGCGATCACGAGCTGGAATTTATTATGAATCGAACTACGGTTTTTTGTTGGGTTATTAAGGGTCTGAGGTGATTTACTGTAGTTGAGCCCCATGCACAGACTCCATAGGGGAGAGAGGGGTAAATGTGTGAGTGGTACACAGCAAGGAGAGCTGATTGTGGTTCATAGTACAATATCTTTGATAGAATGCCTACTGTCTTTGAGACTTTCTTAGGAATTTGCTGTATGTGTGTCTGGAATTTGAGACTACTGTCAAGGTGGAGTCCTAGAAATTTACCCTCCATGAGTCTAGAAATGGGTGATCCATTTATCATTATGTTAAGCTGTACATTTGAAGCCCTTTATCGAAATTGCATGAAGTAGGTTTTGTCTATACTGAGAGTAAGCCTGTTGGTCGTCATCCAGGTAGATATTTTCTGTAATTCAGCATTTACAGTGTTAGTTAGTATGAGTGGATTTGGGTGAGAGAAGACGTAAGTAGTGTCATCTGCAAATAATATGGGTTTGAGGAGTTTAGATGTATTTGGTAGATAATTGATGCAAATAAGAAAGAGAAGTGGGCCAAGGACAACCTTGTGGGACACCAACAGTGTCCCACAAGGTTTCTGTTGCTAAGGTATGACTTTAGGTAGTTGAGAGAGTGCCCTCTTATTCCATAATGAGTTAACTTTAGGTGCAATAAGTCATGATCATTTCTATCAAAAGCTTCTCGTAGATCAATGGAGATTTCCAGGGGGAGATTTTTTTTTTCGAGTGCGGTATATATTAGTTCTAGCATGTGTATTGCAACATCGTTCGTGCTTTTTCTCGGCCTTAATCCAAACTGACTGGGGTTGATCTTGAGGTTATAAGGTGAAAATCCCAATAATTCATTTAGTACCACAACTCAGTTAGAGAGGAAAACAATCCATGTACACAACCTGACGTTCATATCAAGGCTACAACTATCTTAGAAGCTAGTAATGTTAAACTTGCTGTTAGTATCGAGGCTATAGCTATCCTAGGAGCAAGTAAGGCTAAGCCATTTAGTAGGCCTGGACATGCTGCTCGTATCAAGGGTACAACTATACTAGAAGCTAGTAAATCTGGACCTGCTGCTCGTATCAAGGCCACATTTATCCTAGAAGCTGATAAGGCTAAGCCTGCTGCTCGTATCAACGACGCAACTATCCTAGAAGCTAGTAAGGCTAAGCTTGCTGCTTGTATCAAAACTACAACTATACTAGAAGCTAGTAAGGCTAAGCCTGCTGCTCGTATCCAGGCCACAACTATTATATCCCCTGTAGATCATTCTCTTTTCATTTTGAAAATTGTGTACTCACCTAATTGTGGTTGCAGGGGTCGAATCATAGCTCCTGGCCAATCGGAATTTCCTGCTTTGCTTCTGACTCCATTATTCAGGTAAAATACTAACTAGGGAGGTAAAATACTAACTAGGAAGGTAAAATACTAACTAGGAAGGTAAAATACTAACTAGGAAGGTAAAATACTAACTAGGAAGGTAAAATACTAACTAGGAAGGTAAAATACTAACTAGGAAGGTAAAATACTAACTAGGAAGGTAAAATACTAACTAGGAAGGTAAAATACTAACTAGGAAGGTAAAATACTAACTAGGAAGGTAAAATACTAACTAGGTAAAATACTAACTAAGGTAAATTACTAAATAGGAAGGTAAAATACTATACTAGGAAGGTAAAATACTAACTAGGAAGGTAAAATACTAACTAGGAAGGTAAAATACTAACTTAGGTAAAATACTAACTAGGAAGGTAAAATACTAACTAGGAAGGTAAAATACTAAACCAACTAGGAAGGTAAAATACTAACTAGGAAGGTAAAATACTAACTAGGAAGGTAAAATACTAACTAGGAAGGTAAAATACTAACTAGGTAAAATACTAACTAGGAAGGTAAAATACTAACTAGGAAGGTAAAATACTAACTAGGAAGGTAAAATACTAACTAGGAAGGTAAAATACTAACTAGGAAGGTAAAATACTAACTAGGAAGGTAAAATACTAACTAGGAAGGTAAAATACTAACTAGGAAGGTAAAATACTAACTAGGAAGGTAAAATACTAACTAGGAAGGTAAAATACTAACTAGGAAGGTAAAATACTAACTAGGAAGGTAAAATACTAACTAGGAAGGTAAAATACTAACTAGGAAGGTAAAATACTAACTAGGAAGGTAAAATACTAACTAGGAAGGTAAAATACTAACTAGGAAGGTAAAATACTAACTAGGAAGGTAAAATACTAACTAGGAAGGTAAAATACTAACTAGGAAGGTAAAATACTAACTAGGAAGGTAAAATACTAACTAGGAAGGTAAAATACTAACTAGGAAGGTAAAATACTAACTAGGAAGGTAAAATATTAACTAGGAATGTAAAATACTAACTAGGAAGGTAAAATACTAACTAGGAAGGTAAAATACTAACTAGGAAGGTAAAATACTAACTAGGAAGGTAAAATTCTAACTAGGAAGGTAAAATACTAACTAGGAAGGTAAAATACTAACTAGGAAGGTAAAATACTAACTAGGAAGGTAAAATACTAACTAGGAAGGTAAAATACTAACTAGGAAGGTAAAATACTAACTAGGAAGGTAAAATACTAACTAGGAAGGTAAAATACTAACTAGGAAGGTAAAATACTAACTAGGAAGGTAAAATACTACCTAGGAAGGTAAAATACTAACTAGGAAGTTAAATACTAACTAGGAAGGTAAAATACTAACTAGGAAGGTAAAATACTAACTAGGAAGGTAAAATACTAACTAGGAAGGTAAAATACTAACTAGGAAGGTAAAATACTAACTAGGGAGGTAAAATACTAACTAGGAAGGTAAAATACTACACTAACTAGGAAGGTAAAATACTAACTAGGAAGGTAAAATACTAACTAGGAAGGTAAAATACTAACTAGGGAGGTAAAATACTAACTAGGAAGGTAAAATACTAACTAGGGAGGTAAAATACTAAATAGGAAGGAAAATACTAACTAGGAAGGTAAAATACTAAACTAACTAGGAAGTTAAAATACTAACTAGGAAGGTAAAATACTAACTAGGAAGGTAAAATACTAACTAGGAAGGTAAAATACTAACTAGGAAGGTAAAATACTAACTAGGAAGGTAAAATACTAACTAGGAAGGTAAAATACTAACTAGGAAGGTAAAATACTAACTAGGAAGGTAAAATACTAACTAGGAAGGTAAAATACTAACTAGGAAGGTAAAATACTAACTAGGAAGGTAAAATACTAACTAGGAAGGTAAAATACTAACTAGGAAGGTAAAATACTAACTAGGAAGGTAAAATATTAACTAGGAATGTAAAATACTAACTAACTAGGAATGTAAAATACTAACTAGGTAAAATACTAACTAGGGAGGTAAATACTAACTAGGAAGGTAAAATACTAAGGAAGGTAAAATACTAACTAGGAAGGTAAAATACTAACTAGGAAGGTAAAATACTAACTAGGAAGGTAAAATACTAACTAGGAAGGTAAAATACTAACTAGGAAGGTAAAATACTAACTAGGAAGGTAAAATACTAACTAGGAAGGTAAAATACTAACTAGGAAGGTAAAATACTAACTAGGAAGGTAAAATACTAACTAGGAAGGTAAAATACTAACTAGGAAGGTAAAATACTAACTAGGAAGGTAAAATACTAACTAGGAAGGTAAAATACTAACTAGGAAGGTAAAATACTAACTAGGAAGGTAAAATACTAACTAGGAAGGTAAAATACTAACTAGGAAGGTAAAATACTAACTAGGAAGGTAAAATACTAACTAGGAAGGTAAAATACTAACTAGGAAGGTAAAATACTAACTAGGAAGGTAAAATACTAACTAGGAAGGTAAAATACTAACTAGGAAGGTAAAATACTAACTAGGAAGGTAAAATACTAACTAGGAAGGTAAAATACTAACTAGGAAGGTAAAATACATACTAGGGAGGTAAAATACTAACTAGGAAGGTAAATACTACTAACTAGGAAGGTAAAATACTAACTAGGGAGGTAAAATACTTACTAGGAAGGTAAAATACTAACTAGGAAGGTAAAATACTAACTAGGAAGGTAAAATACTAACTAGGAAGGTAAAATACTAACTAGGAAGGTAAAATACTAACTAGGAAGGTAAAATACTAACTAGGAAGGTAAAATACTAACTAGGAAGGTAAAATACTAACTAGGAAGGTAAAATACTAACTAGGAAGGTAAAATACTAACTAGGAAGGTAAAATACTAACTAGGAAGGTAAAATACTAACTAGGAAGGTAAAATACTAACTAGGAAGGTAAAATACTAACTAGGAAGGTAAAATACTAACTAGGAAGGTAAAATACTAACTAGGAAGATAAAATAATAACTAGGAAGGTAAAATACTAACTAGGAAGGTAAAATACTAACTAGGGAGGTAAAATACTAACTAGGAAGGTAAAATACTAACTATGGAGGTAAAATACTAACTAGGAAGGTAAAATACTAACTGGGAAGGTAAAATACTAACTAGGAAGATAAAATACTAACTAGGAAGGTAAAATACTAACTAGGAAGGTAAAATACTAACTAGGGAGGTAAAATACTAACTAGGAAGGTAAAATACTAACTAGGAAGGTAAAATACTAACTAGGAAGGTAAAATACTAACTAGGAAGGTAAAATACTAACTAGGAAGGTAAAACTAGGGAAGGTAAAATACTAACTAGGAAGGTAAAATACTAACTAGGAAGGTAAAATACTAACTAGGAAGGTAAAATACTAACTAGGAAGGTAAAATACTAACTAGGAAGGTAAAATACTAACTAGGAAGGTAAAATACTAACTAGGAAGGTAAAATACTAACTAGGAAGGTAAAATACTAACTAGGAAGGTAAAAAACTAGGAAGGTAAAATACTAACTAGGGTAAAATACTAACTAGGAAGGTAAAATACTAACTAGGAAGGTAAAATACTAACTAGGAAGGTAAAATACTAACTAGGAAGGTAAAATACTAACTAGGAAGGTAAAATACTAACTAGGAAGGTAAAATACTAACTAGGAAGGTAAAATACTAACTAGGAAGGTAAAATACTAACTTAGGTAAAATACTAACTAGGAAGGTAAAATACTAACTAGGAAGGTAAAATACTAACTAGGAAGGTAAAATACTAAACTAACTAGGAAGGTAAAATACTAACTAGGAAGGTAAAATACTAACTAGGAAGGTAAAATACTAACTAGGAAGGTAAAATACTAACTAGGAAGGTAAAATACTAACTAGGAAGGTAAAATACTAACTAGGAAGGTAAAATACTAACTAGGAAGGTAAAATACATACTAGGGAGGTAAAATACTAACTAGGAAGGTAAAATACTAGCTAGGAAGGTAAAATGCTAACTAGGAAGGTAAAATACTAACTAGGAAGGTAAAATTCTAACTAGGAAGGTAAAATACTAACTAGGAAGGTAAAATACTAACTAGGAAGGTAAAATACTAACTAGGAAGGTAAAATACTAACTAGGAAAATACTAACTAAGTAGGTAAAATACTAACTAGGAAGGTAAAATACTAACTAGGAAGGTAAAATACTAACTAGGAAGGTAAAATACTAACTAGGAAGGTAAAATACTAACTAGGAAGGTAAAATACTCACTAGGAAGGTAAAATACTAACTAGGTAAAATACTAACTAGGGTAAACTACTAACTAGGAAGGTAAAATACTAACTAGGAAGGTAAAATACTAACTAGGAAGGTAAAATACTAACTAGGAAGGTAAAATACTAACTAGGAAGGTAAAATACTAACTAGGAAGGTAAAATACTAACTAGGTAAAATACTAACTAGGGTAAAATACTAACTAGGAAGGTAAAATACTAACTAGGAAGGTAAAATACTAACTAGGAAGGTAAAATACTAACTAGGAAGGTAAAATACTAACTAGGAAGGTAAAATACTAACTAGGAAGGTAAAATACTAACTAGGAAGGTAAAATACTAACTAGGAAGGTAAAATACTAACTAGGAAGGTAAAATACTAACTAGGAAGGTAAAATACTAACTAGGAAGGTAAAATACTAACTAGGAAGGTAAAATACTAACTAGGAAGGTAAAATACTAAACTAACTAGGAAGGTAAAATACTAACTAGGTAGGTAAAATACTAACTAGGAAGGTAAAATACTAACTAGGAAGGTAAAATACTAACTAGGAAGGTAAAATACTAACTAGGAAGGTAAAATACTAACTAGGAAGGTAAAATACTAACTAGGAAGGTAAAATACTAACTAGGAAGGTAAAATACTAACTAGGAAGGTAAAATACTAACTAGGAAGGTAAAATACTAACTAGGAAGGTAAAATACTAACTAGGAAGGTAAAATACTAACTAGGAAGGTAAAATACTAACTAGGAAGGTAAAATACTAACTAGGAAGGTAAAATACTAACTATGGAGGTAAAATACTAACTAGGAAGGTAAAATACTAACTATGGAGGTAAAATACTAACTAGGAAGGTAAAATACTAACTAGGAAGGTAAAATACTAACTAGGAAGGTAAAATACTAACTAGGAAGGTAAAATACTAACTAGGAAGGTAAAATACTAACTAGGGAGGTAAAATACTAACTAGGAAGGTAAAATACTAACTAGGAAGGTAAAATACTAACTAGGAAGGTAAAATACTAACTAATAACGTAAAATACTAAACTAACTAGGAAGGTAAAATACTAATTATTGAGGTAAAATACTAACTAGGAAGGTAAAATACTAACTAGGAAGGTAAAATACTAACTAGGGAGGTAAAATACTAACTAGGAAGGTAAAATACTAACTAGGAAGGTAAAATACTAACTAGGAAGGTAAAATACTAACTAGGAAGGTAAAATACTAACTAGGAAGGTAAAATACTAACTAGGAAGGTAAAATACTAACTAGGAAGGTAAAATACTAACTAGGAAGGTAAAATACTAACTAGGAAGGTAAAATACTAACTAGGAAGGTAAAATACTAACTAGGAAGGTAAAATACTAACTAGGAAGGTAAAATACTAACTAGGAAGGTAAAATACTAACTAGGAAGGTAAAATACTAACTAGGAAGGTAAAATACTAACTAGGAAGGTAAAATACTAACTAGGAAGGTAAAATACTAACTAGGAAGGTAAAATACTAACTAGGAAGGTAAAATACTAACTAGGAAGGTAAAATACTAACTAGGAAGGTAAAATACTAACTAGGAAGGTAAAATACTAACTAGGAAGGTAAAATACTAACTAGGAAGGTAAAATACTAACTAGGAAGGTAAAATACTAACTAGGAAGGTAAAATACTAACTAGGAAGGTAAAATACTAACTAGGAAGGTAAAATACTAACTAGGAAGGTAAAATACTAACTAGGAAGGTAAAATACTAACTAGTAAAATACTAACTAGGAAGGTAAAATACTAACTAGGAAGGTAAAATACTAACTAGGGAGGTAAAATACTAACTAGGAAGGTAAAATACTAACTAGGAAGGTAAAATACTAACTAGGAAGGTAAAATACTAACTAGGAAGGTAAAATACTAACTAGGAAGGTAAAATACTAACTAGGAAGGTAAAATACTAACTAGGAAGGTAAAATACTAACTAGGAAGGTAAAATACTAACTAGGAAGGTAAAATACTAACTAGGGAGGTAAAATACTAACTAGGAAGGTAACTAACTAGGAAGGTAAAATACTAACTAGGAAGGTAAATACTAATTAAGGTAAAATACTAACTAGGAAGGTAAAATACTAACTAGGAAGGTAAAATACTAACTAGGAAGGTAAAATACTAACTAGGAAGGTAAAATACTAACTAGGAAGGTAAAATACTAACTAGGAAGGTAAAATACTAACTAGGAAGGTAAAATACTAACTAGGAAGGTAAAATACTAACTAGGAAGGTACTAAAGGTAAAATACTAACTAGGAAGGTAAAATACTAACTAGGAAGGTAAAATACTAACTAGGAAGGTAAAATACTAACTAGGAAGGTAAAATACTAACTAGGAAGGTAAAATACTAACTAGGAAGGTAAAATACTAACTAGGAAGGTAAAATACTAACTAGGAAGGTAAAATACTAACTAGGAAGGTAAAATACTAACTAGGAAGGTAAAATACTAACTAGGAAGGTAAAATACTAACTAGGAAGGTAAAATACTAACTAGGAAGGTAAAATACTAACTAGGAAGGTAAAATACTAACTAGGAAGGTAAAATACTAACTAGGAAGGTAAAATTCTAACTAGGAAGGTAAAATACTAACTAGGAAGATAAATACTAACTAGGAAGGTAAAATACTAACTAGGAAGATAAAATAATAACTAGGAAGGTAAAATACTAACTAGGAAGGTAAAATACTAACTAGGAAGGTAAAATACTAACTAGGAAGGTAAAATACTAACTAGGAAGGTAAAATACTAACTAGGAAGGTAAAATACTAACTAGGAAGGTAAAATACTAACTAGGAAGGTAAAATACTAACTAGGAAGGTAAAATACTAACTAGGGAGGTAAAATACTAGGAAGGTAAAATACTAACTAGGAAGGTAAAATACTAACTAGGAAGGTAAAATACTAACTAGGAAGGTAAAATACTAACTAGGAAGGTAAAATACTAACTAGGAAGGTAAAATACTAACTAGGAAGGTAAAATACTAACTAGGAAGGTAAAATACTAACTAGGAAGGTAAAATACTAACTAGGAAGATAAAATACTAACTAGGAAGGTAAAATACTAACTAGGAAGGAAAAATACTAACTAGGGAGGTAAAATACTAACTAGGAAGGTAAAATACTAACTAGGAAGGTAAAATACTAACTAGGAAGGTAAAATACTAACTAGGAAGGTAAAATACTAACTAGGAAGGTAAAATACTAACTAGGGAGGTAAAATACTAACTAGGAAGGTAAAATACTAACTAGGAAGGTAAAATACTAAACTAACTAGGAAGTTAAAAAAATAACTAACGAAGGTAAAATACTAACTAGGAAGGTAAAATATTAACTAGGGAGGTAAAATACTAACAAGAAATGTAAAATACTAACTAGGGAGGTAAAATACTAACTAGGAAGGTAAAATACTAACTAGGAAGGTAAAATACTAACTAGGAAGGTAAAATACTAACTAGGAAGGTAAAATGCTAACTAGGAAGGTAAAATACTAACTAGGAAGGTAAAATACTAAACTAACTAGGAAGGTAAAATACTAACTAGGGAGGTAAAATACTATCTAGGAAGGTAAAATACTAACTAGGAAGGTAAAATACTAAACTAACTAGGAAGGTAAAATACTAACTAGGAAGGTAAAATACTAACTAGGAAGGTAAAATACTAACTAGGAAGGTAAAATACTAACTAGGAAGGTAAAATACTAACTAGGAAGGTAAAATACTAACTAGGAAGGTAAAATACTAACTAGGAAGGTAAAATACTAACTAGGAAGGTAAAATACTAACTAGGAAGGTAAAATACTAACTAGGAAGGTAAAATACTAACTAGGAAGGTAAAGGTAAAATACTAACTAGGAAGGTAAAATACTAACTAGGAAGGTAAAATACTAACTAGGAAGGTAAAATACTAACTAGGAAGGTAAAATACTAACTAGGAAGGTAAAATACTAACTAGGAAGGTAAAATACTAACTAGGAAGGTAAAATACTAACTAGGAAGGTAAAATACTAACTAGGAAGGTAAAATACTAACTAGGAAGGTAAAATACTAACTAGGAAGGTAAAATACTAACTAGGAAGGTAAAATACTAACTAGGAAGGTAAAATACTAACTAGGAAGGTAAAATACTAACTAGGAAGGTAAAATACTAACTAGGAAGGTAAAATACTAACTAGGGAGGTAAAATACTAACTAGGAAGGTAAAATACTAACTAGGAAGGTAAAATACTAAACTAACTAGGAAGGTAAAATACTAACTAGGGAGGTAAAATACTAACTAGGAAGGTAAAATACTAACTAGGAAGGTAAAATACTAACTAGGAAGGTAAAATACTAACTAGGAAGGTAAAATACTAACTAGGAAGGTAAAATACTAACTAGGAAGGTAAAATACTAACTAGGAAGGTAAAATACTAACTAGGAAGGTAAAATACTAACTAGGAAGGTAAAATACTAACTAGGAAGGTAAAATACTAACTAGGAAGGTAAAATACTAACTAGGAAGGTAAAATACTAACTAGGAAGGTAAAATACTAACTAGGAAGGTAAAATACTAACTAGGAAGGTAAAATACTAACTAGGAAGGTAAAATACTAACTAGGAAGGTAAAATACTAACTAGGAAGGTAAAATACTAACTAGGAAGGTAAAATACTAACTAGGAAGGTAAAATACTAACTAGGAAGGTAAAATACTAACTAGGAAGGTAAAATACTAACTAGGAAGGTAAAATACTAACTAGGAAGGTAAAATACTAACTAGGAAGGTAAAATACTAACTAGGGAGGTAAAATACTAACTAGGAAGGTAAAATACTAACTAGGAAGGTAAAATACTAACTAGGAAGGTAAAATACTAACTAGGAAGGTAAAATACTAAACTAACTAGGAAGGTAAAATACTAACTAGGGAGGTAAAATACTAACTAGGAAGGTAAAATACTAACTAGGAAGGTAAAATACTAGGAAGGTAAAATACTAACTAGGAAGGTAAAATACTAACTAGGAAGGTAAAATACTAACTAGGAAGGTAAAATACTAACTAGGAAGGTAAAATACTAACTAGGAAGGTAAAATACTAACTAGGAAGGTAAAATACTAACTAGGAAGGTAAAATACTAACTAGGAAGGTAAAATACTAACTAGGAAGGTAAAATACTAACTAGGAAGGTAAAATACTAACTAGGAAGGTAAAATACTAACTAGGAAGGTAAAATACTAACTAGGAAGGTAAAATACTAACTAGGAAGGTAAAATACTAACTAGGAAGGTAAAATAAAAAACTAACTAGGAAGGTAAAATACTATCTAGGACGGTAAAATACTAACTAGCAAGGTAAAATAAACTACTAACTAGGAAGGTAAAATACTAACTAGGAAGGTAAAATACTAACTAGGAAGGTAAAATACTAACTAGGAAGGTAAAATACTAACTAGGAAGGTAAAATACTAACTATGTAGGTAAAATACTAACTAGGAAGGTAAAATACTAACTAGGAAGGTAAAATACTAACTAGGAAGGTAAAATACTAACTAGGAAGGTAAAATACTAACTAGGAAGGTAAAATACTAACAAGGAAGGTAAAATACTAACTAGGAAGGTAAAATACTAACTAGGAAGGTAAAATACTAACTAGGAAGGTAAAATACTAACTAGGAAGGTAAAATACTAACTAGGAAGGTAAAATACTAACTAGGAAGGTAAAGTACTAACTAGGAAGGTAAAATACTAACTATGGAGGTAAAATACTAACTAGGAAGGTAAAATACTAACTAGGAAGGTAAAATACTAACTAGGAAGGTAAAGTACTAACTAGGAAGGTAAAATACTAACTAGGAAGGTAAAATACTAACTAGGAAGGTAAAATACTAACTAGGAAGGTAAAATACTAACTAGGAAGGTAAAATACTAACTAGGAAGGTAAAATACTAACTAGGAAGGTAAAATACTAACTAGGAAGGTAAAATACTAACTAGGAAGGTAAAATACTAACTAGGAAGGTAAAATACTAACTATGGGGTGTAAAATACTAACTAGGAAGGTAAAATACTAACTAGGAAGGTAAAATACTAACTAGGAAGGTAAAATACTAACTAGGAAGGTAAAATACTAACTAGGAAGGTAAAATACTAACTAGGAAGGTAAAATACTAACTAGGAAGGTAAAATACTAACTAGGAAGGTAAAATACTAACTGTAACATAATTATTAGCACTGTACTCCCTTCAGTAATGGAAGTCATGCAACCTACATTATACCAAGAATAAAGCTACCACAAAATGCTGGTATGTGAAGGAATATATAGATGTAGAATCACTGTGAAAACAATACCGAAGTTACAAGTGCTTTCGTGACTTCTCACATCATCAAGGAAGTATAAACCTAAAAGGTTAACAGGAAAATATTATAAGACCAGACTACACCTCGCTGCCACCCCAACAACACTTGACTTTTTGTAATGATGTCAGGAGGTGGTCAGTAATCCGTGAAACACAGCTTATATTCTACCCAAAAAATTATTTGTCTAATGTACCTCAAAATCTTCAGTTCAAGACTTACCAGTTTGACCGTAATAAACTTTATCATGTATTTGACAAGGAATTTAATAGACAAACCCGTCAGCATTTTGGGGGGAAACTTCAATCAAAAGTTTTTAACTGTGTCAAGATTTTTAAATGCAACATTGATATTAAAATTCTTAAGTAGAGAAGGCCTATTAACTAAGTATTCATTGTAAGAGAGAACCAACATATTTTTAGTTGAATAAGGTTGGTTGTCCCGATTTGAATTGTAAAACGTATTTCTAGTTATTTTCAACGATTTATCAGTGATGTTTCTTGGGTGTTTTGGATCATTAGCTATTTCATAAATTTTGGATATTTCTTCATCTATGAACTCTGGACTACAAATACGTAAAACTCTCTAAAACATTGATGAGAAAACCGACAGTTTAACTCTATCTTGATGTGAAGAATAATAGTGTACATAGGAACAGTTATTTGTAGGTTTTCAGTAAATTTTAAATTTAAAATCATTGTTACCCTTAATAATTAAAACATCTAGAAAACGCAATGAGTTATTTTCTTCGAACTCAACAGTAAAATTTATAGAATGAAGTAAACTATTTAATTTAACAAGGAAATGGCTCATATCTACATTCTTAGGCATAAGACACTAAAAATCATCATTATATTTATAGCACTTAGTTCTATTAGATAGAACTGTTTTAAGCAATCTTGCTTCAAAAGATTCCACACAAATATATGTATATATATATTTATATATATATATATATATATATATATATATATATATATATATATATATATATATATATATATATATTATATATATATTCCAGATGTGCGTTAGCCTGGAATTACTTGTGTTATGCCTCGGCTTCGTCGTTCACCTACTGCCATAGTTGTGAATGTTCTTGTGTTACTACTGTGTCCTGGGGAAGATTTTCAGAATATTTCCATTAAGAGGTCTAAGAATAAGTTCATTGACGAGTTTGAGGTGTTCCCTGGGAGTGACACTTTCTACACGGTACTTCCTCAGGATGCTGCTCACCAAGATTTTCATCTCCATCATGGCGAACTTTTGACCTGGTGAAGTATGGATGTAATGTAGACCATTTGAAGGTATGGCCAATCTGTTATCAAGACTTTGCAAACCATATATAAAGTAAAAATAAAAATTTGTGTCGATTAGGTTTTCATGATGGTGCTTGACACATATTGCAAATTCTACAGAATATTGAGAATCATCAATTAGCAATAAGTTAACTCATCAGCTTAATTCAGTAACAACTGTGACTAATAAGCTCGTCAGTACATAAATCCATTATTATTAAATAATAAGATTCCAACTCCATGTACCAGAAGAAACATACCAATACAGTTCCTGGGACCAGCACTGAAGGGAACGTAGGAGTAGGGATGACGCTTGTTGACGTTCTCAAGCAGGAAGCGGTCGGGGTCAAAGACTTCCGGTTCAGGGAACTGTTCTGGGTCACGGTGAAGTTGGTAGATAGCTAGTGCTATAGTGGTGCCGGAGGGAATACGGTAGTTATCTGTATGATAATAATATTAATAACAATGTTAATAATAATAATAATAATAATAATAATAATAATAATAACAATGGTCTGCATTTGGAATGTTTTTAATTTTTATTTTTATTCATGGTTGCGATCTTACATATTTTGTGGCTACTATTTGTAAATATCTAAACCATTTTGCTCTGTCACGTAAGGATTTTGAATAAAAAAAAAAGAAGCCTGAGCTTGCTACCATCTGCAGCTCATAAGACTGCCATCCCCACGAGCCCCTTTGAGGCGGGGTAGATGGCAGACCAGAGGCCTAACTTCTCCCTATGAGCCCTGTGAGGGCGGGGAATGTGGCTAGGCCTGGGGACACTTGGTCCCAAAGATGAGGAGGTACTTGTTCTTCCTCCCATGGGAGACTTAAGTCTCGAGACACTCCCCAGATAGGGAGTCAAGGCCGGGTCACCACTACTTGGAAAAGACCCGGGCCGGGAGAATACCGGTGAATAAAAAAAATGAATAAAAAAAGATAGAGTCTCTGGTATAACTGGGTGTATATGGTGTGTGATATTAGGTTGTCAGAACACTTTTGTCTGTTGTAATCATTTTTGTAAGGGTGAATTGGGAATTGGTGATTTAACTCATTTGTGTATCTTTTAATATAATTTCCACCTTGTATTGTAATGTTTTAAATAAAATATAAAAAAAAAGATAGGGAGTGAAGGCCGGGTCACCACTACTTGGAAAATACCTGGGCCGGGAGAATACCGGCGAATAAAAAAAATATATAAAATAAATTACTAATTAATAATAATAACAAAAAATGTGAATTTTTAATAAATTCTTAATTTATTAAAATTAGATAGTAATCACGGAGAAGCACTTTCTGTCAATTTTAAGAATTTATGAATTACAAATCAACAGGAATCAAATCAAATGTTATTAAAAAAATTATGCTCCGAGTTACTAATTTTGGTTCTCCGTTATTTGTTGTCCGATTTCTTTTATTTTTAGTGTACGTTTAAAAGCGTATATTTGGAAGGAGGTGACAAAGTTTCAATACGATCGGCCAAGAAACAACTGAGAAAGAAAATATTACTGATTTTAACATATGGCAGCTGGTTCTTCCGGTTTGGCGGTACTAGCGGCGCTGCGGACACTCCCGCTCGTAGAATACGTCTAACCCGAATTACGTGTGAAATCAATGATTGTAAGATAGCTTATCTTCATGCCGGAAAAAAATAAATTTTCACACTCACCAAAATATCTGCCTTTTTAACCCCCCCCCCACACACACACACACAAAATAAAAAATATTTGAGATATTCCAAATTTTGTTACACATAAAAATCAAACACTTTATTTTATGTTCTCTGTGAAAATCATTTCAATTTCAATGGGGGGAGGGCAAGTAATAGGCCAAAATCTTACTTTAGAGATAGTCGCAGGCGATTATCTCGAAAGTAAGATTCATAAAATTGTGCTATTTTGGGCTTTTTCTACGCATTATCAGTGATTTCTTAGTGTTGCCCGTGTTAAAAAACCGTTTTCTTTGAGTACACCAGCAAGGCACTAGAGAAAACCATATATTTATAAGCAGGAACATGGCTAGACAAAGGTCTCTGATGACTGCACTCTCCCACATAATATCACACTTATTATTATTTTGGCCGTCTTTATTATGCTTTTATCTTATGTCTGGTATGATTACTGAATAAATAGTATAAGTAGATAAAGTGTATTAGTAAAAATAGCGTCAGTATAAAGACTTTTCTTGGGAGTTCCAAACTGGTGATCAAGCAATTATGATCGTCCTTGGCTGCTTCTTGGCTCCCACCTCTCCAATAAGATCCTCCCACCTCTGCAATAAGCTCCTCCCACCTCTGTAATAAGCTCCTCCCACCTCTGTAATAAGCTCCTCCCACCTCTGTAATAAGGTCCTCCCACCTCTGTAATAAGCTCCTCCCACCTCTGTAATAAGCCACTCCCACACTGAACATAATGTTGAGTTCTAAATTTAGTGTATTGAAAAGAAAAATATACAGAAAATTAAATAAAATAAAAAAAATAAAAACTATTTTGCGCGGTCACGAATATTTTTTTTATCTTGCGCGTCGTGAGATAATATTTTTCAAATAGCTATAATTGGCTTTACAAACATTGTATTAAAATGTGATTTTCACCAAAATGTTGCCAGATTCTTAAACTATTTTTCTGTCAACAAAACTCCATTTCCATATCTTTCAATTATTTTTATACTCGGCGCATAAAAAAACCGAGCTGAGCCCTTATGAATTCCATGTCAACATGAATCAAATCAAATGATTTTATTAAAAAAAATATATATACTCCTAATAGTAAGCCTACATATTGAATCAAAGGAAGGAAGACCGCTTCGATTTTCGCTTGTGCTGTGCATCAAGATCATTACTTTTCAATGATCAGCAGTAATCCACCACCATGCTCATATTCGAGTTTTCATGGTGCAAATTTCCTGATGGAAGCACTCTCCTTGTTCCTCACTGTAGTCCCCACATTTGTTGGGAAAATAGTCAAGATGTGAGTGCAAAAAGTGCATCTTCACACTCATTCTAGATCAAAGTTGTTGGAAACTTGAAATCAGGCCTTGGATCATTTTTTTTTTTTTAGTATTCGGGGGAGTGCCTGTTTCCCAGGAAGTTATGGACAATCTGCTTGAATGAAAACCAAACATTCACCTCGACACCCTCTTATGCTTCTTCAAAATGCTTGTCCTTCATCAATTCCCAAATCTGAGGGCCAACAAAGATTCTTGCCTTCAGCTTGCCTTCACTTATACGAGGAAACTTTGATTCCAGGCATTTGAAAGCAGTTCTACTCTTGTTCAAGGCCTTCAAATTTTTTTCACAAGCCCTAATTTGATGTGGAGTGGTGACAGCAGAATTTTCTTGGGGTCAACTAGTGGCACAGTTTTCACGTTGTGATTTCTGGGTAAGAAGCTGGTTCTTGGTGACTAGTCATTTTGTTTATAGTGCTGGCTGTCTGCCCTACTATCCCGAAGACACAGAAAACAGGGATACTTGGTGTATCCACCTTGAAGACCTAGTAGGAGAGCAATAACTATTAAATCACCACAAATGAGAAAATGTGATTCTGGAACTTGATTGTAGATATTAGTGTCTTCATATTTGCGAAAGTTTCTGACATTTGGACACTATGGCCAATTGGCACAGATGCAGCTGTGTTGCAATTGTAGAGAAGTACAGCCATTAAACTTCTTTTAGAAGAATCAATGAAGATTCTTCATTCATTTACTTTGTATGACAACCCCATACGTTCAATAAGGCCAGAAATATTTGAATTTCGCTTCACGATGACCGTACCAAGCGAATGTTGTTCCAGGAGCTAGAAGCCTGTGTTCCTTCAGTCTAGAGCCAAGCAACTGCACTTTATTTTGGAAGGTTAAGGTCTCTCACCAAGTCATTGAGCTCAACTTGGATGAAGGGTCTGGGATCGTCATTTGTTGGTGGTTCATAGTCTACTTCCATCTTAAAATCACTGGTATCAAACTCTGTTGAAATTTGCCATGTCTCAGGTGGCACAGGTACAGGAATATCTTCAGAGTGTGGAACAGGCCTTATTGTTGAAGGAATATTTGGGTATATTATGCGATCTTTACTCTTCTTATTGAATGCAGCTACTTTAGCCATACAAAAGCGGCAGTCATCATGGTGGTTCATCTGCTCCCACCGTACCATTGGTACTCCATTTAAATTTTCCAACAGACCACATTTGCAGCTTTCTGATGCAACTCCTGCAAGCTTTGTGTGGTACAAATGGTTTGTCCTGGTCTCCAAGTTTGCTGCCAAAATAAGCAAAGTAGCAGCTCTTCAATAAAGGAATAATGTTATTCAGGGAATTTGAAGGGGTGAATTGCCCGCAGACATAGCAAAATATCTCTGGTGAATTTATGCAGCCTCTAGACATATTAATAATCTGAAAATAAAGAAAAAAATATTAGATTTAACTTTTAAGTCAATATAAGGTCAGCATTTAAATTGGTAATATACCACTTTCTCATTTACTTATGATATACGAAAAGAGAAAAGTATCGTTTCTGTATAACTTGACAACCTGATGTGATAAAAATGACTAAAAAACACAATAAATCACAATTTTCCATATATATATACCGAAAAAGATACCATAGAGTCAATAAAAAAATATGCAGACCAGTGCAATCAAAATATTTTTATTAATACTCCAGATGCTTTCCACTAAGGTAGTGCTGTCGAGATGTGCCAGCTCGTTCACTCGTTTAGTAATGGGTTAATGAATATCGCCAACTGCTTTATTCGAAGGATTCTGCTGCGTCGTCTCTCTTGTGTCTGTTCTCTTGTCCTATGCCATAGTGTCAGACTTCCAATGAGGTGCTCGCCCAAGGCATTCTGAATACTTGGATCAGGTCTGTGACGCCTAACATACCCAAGCCATGGGAACAGATAATGGCTTTTAGTTGGTATACAAATCAGGTTGTCAGTTAAAAATAGGAGAGGAGAGTTATTAAATGGAGAGTTAGAGGTATTGGGAAGATGGAGGGAATATTTTGAAGAATTGTTAAATGTTGATGAAGATTGGGAAGCTGTGATTTCATGTATAGGACAAGGAGGAATAACATCTTGTAGGAGCGAGGAAGAGCCAGTTGTGAGTGTGGGGGAGGTTTGTGAGGCAGTAGGTAAAATGAAAGGGGGTAAGGCAGCCGGGATTGATGGGATAAAGATAGAAATGTTAAAAGCAGGTGGGGATATAGTTTTGGAGTGGTTGGTGCAATTATTTAATAAATGTATGGAAGAGGGTAAGGTACCTAGGGAATGGCAGAGAGCATGCATAGTTCCTTTGTATAAAGGCAAAGGGGATAAAAGAGAGTGCAAAAATTATAGGGGGATAAGTCTGCTGAGTATACCTGGTAAAGTGTATGGTAGAGTTATTATTGAAAAAATTAAGAGTAAGACGGAGAATAGGATAGCAGATGAACAAGGAGGCTTTAGGAAAGGTAGGGGGTATGTGGACCAGGTGTTCACAGTGAAACATATAAGTGAACAGTATTTAGATAAGGCTAAAGAGGTCTTTGTGGCATTTATGGATTTGGAAAAGGCGTATGACAGGGTGGATAGGGGGGCAATGTGGCAGATGTTGCAGGTGTATGGTGTAGGAGGTAGGTTACTGAAAGCAGTGAAGAGTTTTTACGAGGATAGTGAGGCTCAAGTTAGAGTATGTAGGAAAGAGGGAAATTATTTCCCAGTAAAAGTAGGCCTTAGACAAGGATGTGTGATGTCACCGTGGTTGTTTAATATATTTATAGATGGGGTTGTAAGAAAAGTAAATGCGAGGGTCTTGGCAAGAGGCGTGGAGTTAAAAGATAAAGAATCACACACAAAGTGGGAGTTGTCACAGCTGCTCTTTGCTGATGACACTGTGCTCTTGGGAGATTCTGAAGAGAAGTTGCAGAGATTGGTGGATGAATTTGGTAGGGTGTGCAAAAGAAGAAAATTAAAGGTGAATACAGTAAAGAGTAAGGTTATGAGGATAACAAAAAGATTAGGTGATGAAAGATTGAATATCAGATTGGAGGGAGAGAGTATGGAGGAGGTGAATGTATTCAGATATTTGGGAGTGGACGTGTCAGCGGATGGGTCTATGAAAGATGAGGTGAATCATAGAATTGATGAGGGGAAAAGAGTGAGTGGTGCACTTAGGAGTCTGTGGAGACAAAGAACTTTGTCCTTGGAGGCAAAGAGGGGAATGTATGAGAGTATAGTTTTACCAACGCTCTTATATGGGTGTGAAGCATGGGTGATGAATGTTGCAGCGAGGAGAAGGCTGGAGGCAGTGGAGATGTCATGTCTGAGGGCAATGTGTGGTGTGAATATAATGCAGAGAATTCGTAGTTTGGAAGTTAGGAGGAGGTGCAGGATTACCAAAACTCTTGTCCAGAGGGATGAGGAAGGGTTGTTGAGGTGGTTCAGACATGTAGAGAGAATGGAGCGAAACAGAATGACTTCAAGAGTGTATCAGTCTGTAGTGGAAGGAAGGTGGGGTAGGGGTCGGCCTAGGAAAGGTTGGAGAGAGGGGGTAAAGGAGGTTTTGTGTGCGAGGGGCTTGGACTTCCAGCAAGCATGCTTGAGCGTGTTTGATAGGAGTGAATGGAGACAAATGGTTTTTAATACTTGACGTGCTGTTGGAGTGTGAGCAAAGTAACATTTATGAAGGGGTTCAGGGAAACCGGCAGACCGGACTTGAGTCCTCCCCCCCCTACCCCACCCATTACCAATCTATAAAAGGGGTCCTGCAAACAGGCAAACAAAAGCTGCGAGAGGGGACACCCCTGCCGCAGCCCCCACCCCATGCCTATCGCGGACCCCACCCTCCCATTAACCTGGACTCGTACCTGTGCCTCCGTATATAACATACGTACCCACTCTACTATTTCTTCCCCGAAACCCTGCTTCAATAATATAGCTAATAATGTTTCCCTATCCACATTGTCAAAAGCCTTTTCCCAATCCAATCCTACGACTCCGCCTCCACTACAATCTTTCACGAAACTTTTGAGGCGTCGATGACCATCTCTCATAGATCGGCCAGGAATCCCGTATTGCCCTTCCCATATTACCTTGTCCAAAACTCGTTTCATCCTGTTTGCCAAAATACGCGCAAAAATCTTATAATCCGCCCCCATCAATATGATGGGCCTATATGCCTCCAAAGATTCGCAGACCTCGGCCTTTGGTACCAATACTACAACACCCAACCCCGTTTCACCGCCCATGCTACCTCTAGTTTTCATTGAATTGTAAAGTCGAACCAACATGTGTTTTAACAGTTCCCAATGAACTACATAAAAATCACCTGGATGCCATCCCAACCAGGTGATTTCCGCAGTGCCTGTCCCTGAACAGCCTTGGAAACCTCCTCCTCTGATATACAACCCTCCATGTCCTCTCGATCCACGTCTCTCAAATTTGCCACTATGCCACGCAATAAAGCTTCCCTCGCCTCTCGATTCCCCTCTCTACCCTTCCATTTTCTCTCAAACCATTGGTCTGCATAGGTCCCTATGCTCTCAGTAGTAACTAGCCTTTGTCCTTTATGATAACCACCCAAGTCATCACCGACCACTACTGACAAAACTGTCGTCGCCATACGTCTCATTCTGAAACTACGCAGAACCCCAACTGAGGGTTTATCCCCCAAAGCACCTCCTCAATCCCAGCTAGCACCCTCAAAGCCTGAAATTTATCATTCTGAATTTCCCGTAATTGACTATGTAGGCACTCTATTTCCGCTAGGTCATACCTCCCGCCTGTACCATAACAATCCCGCAGCTGTCCCTCTAAATACTTTTGCTTCCCATATCTATAACACGCCTCCTCCTTCCCTAACCGTCTATAAAAACCCTGTATTGCATGTTTCGCCTTTGAATGCCACCACTCTACAACATCCTCTATCCCATTCCCGTTATTCCAGAAGTCAACCCACCATAACCTGAAAGCTTCCACAGCATCGACTCCTTGCAACAAGCTGACATTTAATTTCCAATAACTAGTAAATACACGGATAGCGCCCTCCCACTCGAGTGTTACCAGAACACCACGGTGATCTGAGAAACCCAGATCAACACAATCGACCCTGCCACTAGGGATTAAGTTGGTGATATAAACCCTGTCCAACCGCGCAGCATAACCCCTTCTACAAAACGTATGTTCCACATTCCACCCGTCGCTACCCACAACATCCACTACACCAATCGCCTGCAATACCTCACGTAAAACCCTTAAATTACACCCCCTACCACACGGTTCGACGTCTTTTTCCCGGATCACACAATTCCAATCACCTGCCACGACAGAAACTAAGGGTAGACTTCTGAGAAAATAAACCAAAACATCGCGTACAAAATCCTCTTTTACTCGTCGATTTGTTGTCGCTGGCATATATACTCCCACGAAACCTACCTGAATGTTCCCCCACGAACCCACCACACGCACAACCCGGCCCCCTCCGCCCCACTCCCATGCTACAAGCTTAAAAGGGCTGGTCTCCCTTATGCCTATCACAACCCCACCCTTGAGATTATCCGACTTTCCCGCATAGCACTTATACCCTTGCACACGTAATTCACTACCACACCAAAAATTGTGTTCCTGTATAAAAAAAACGTCAACATTCATACGTCTGAGCGATACCTCTACCCAACGTCTCTTGACCTCTGCTCTGAGGCCATTGACATTCATTGTTATACACTTGAACTCTCTAGTTAGGTTTTCTCATTTCGTTTTCCCATCACCTTTATACCTGACTTGGACTTGCCACTGCTGCACCTGCCCGTTTTCCCCACACTCCCACTTAACTTCTCTAAGGGGGGTCCCTTAACTCCCTTGGCTATGTCAGCCCACACCATTTTACCAGACCTTTGACCCGGTGTTAAGACATCGTCCTCCACATGTGTACTGGGCCTCTTACATGACACTCCCTCATAGTCCATAAGCCCATCGCTGTCTGTTCTATGTACCTCGACATCCGTCACCACCACAGACGTAAAAGTCGTGTGCCTTTCTTCACCGCCCACACGTCCCGCTAGACCATGGTCGACCACAGGCGACACCGCTAATGTAGGCGGTAAACCCTCTGTCGCCGGGCTATCGAGGATCCTCTGTAAGTCTTCAAAACTGGGCAATATCAATGGCGTTTGTGCCTCCTCTTCCACCGGAGGTGACGCACTGTCCACGCACCCAATCGCCTCGATCTCCGACGCTGGTGGTAGCGTCGAAACGATCCCTTCTGCAGCATCCACTGCTTCACTCCACTTTACATCCACTGGTAAAACCTGCAGCGCGTCGTCCACCATTGTGGGCTTCTGATGGGCCAGCTAATCCTCCTCCATCGCATCTTTGGATGCAATGTCTGTCAGGTCCGACCATTGTTTCCCTCGTCGGTGCTCACAAGACGCCGCAATATGACCCGTTGCACCACACAGTCGGCACGTCCGAACCTGGCCCAGGTAGGTTACGTAGACCTGCGTCTGAAAATCCTCCAACAAGACAAACGAGGGAATTGGATGTCTCAATGTTATATTCATAGAAAAAGAACCTGCGAGCATACCAGCATAAAAACCCTGGGACCAACGCCCAATTTGGACAGCTTGTATGGTGCCATAGCGCCCAAAAGTCTGACGGATGTCCACCTCGTCTGCCTCGAAGGGGATATTACGTAGACGAACCCACGTATAACTTGCTGATACATCACGCAGGCACACCTCCAGACTAGCGGTGATGACAATCCGTTTTTCTTGAAAGGCATCCATAACACTCACATACGCAGCAGACGACACAAATTTCACAAAAATTCTCGCGTTGCCGTTCAAAGAAATCCCATATAAATCCTCACGTGGGATTCCATACGTATCTCTTATCACAAGAGGCAGAATGACGTCAGCGGTGTCCTGGTATATTGCACCTTTCAACAATTCCACACAGACAGTGTTGACTCTTTTTCTCAGCTCCGCCATCTTGAGAAAACAAAACTTCTCAATACAGACACCAGAGGGCACCAGCCCCACGCTCTGCGTCCGCCCTCACCAACAGCTGGGTGAGAACTGTTTGCGATCTTGGCTTAAATAGCAACATTCATCTTGCCATATAGAACAAGTGAAAATTTATGTATGCAATAATTTCGCCAAAATCATTCTGAACCTAATGAAACAAATATATTTCACTGTGTTTGTTTAGTACTAAATTATTGTAAATGTATTTAAGATATATTTAGTTGGGTTAGGCTAAAATAAATTGCTCTTGTTATAATAAGGTTAGATAAGTTTTCTAAGATTCTTTTATTGCAAAATTAACAAATTTTACATTAACATTAATGAAAAAAATATATCTTTAAACGTATAAGAGAAAATTTCAGAAAGGACTTAATTTTAAATGAGTTCTTGCTAATTGACCAGTTTTACATATTCGGCACGATATATATATATATATATATATATATATATATATATATATATATATATATATATATATATATATATATATATATATATATATATATATTTTATTTTATTATCTTATTATCACACCGGCCGATTCCCACCAAGGCAGGGTGGCCCGAAAAAGAAAAACTTTCACCATCATTCACTCCATCACTGTCTTGCCAGAAGGGTGCTTTACACTACAGTTTTTAAACTGCAACATTAACACCCCTCCTTCAGAGTGCAGGCACTGTACTTCCCATCTCCAGGACTCAAGTCCGGCCTGCCGGTTTCCCTGAATCCCTTCATAAATGTTACTTTGCTCACACTCCAACAGCACGTCAAGTATTAAAAACCATTTGTCTCCATTCACTCCTATCAAACACGCTCACGCATGCCTGCTGGAAGTCCAAGCCCCTCGCACACAAAACCTCCTTTACCCCCTCCCTCCAACCCTTCCTAGGCCGACCCCTACCCCGCCTTCCTTCCACTACAGACTGATACACTCTTGAAGTCATTCTGTTTTGCTCCATTCTCTCTACATGTCCGAACCACCTCAACAACCCTTCCTCAGCCCTCTGGACAACAGTTTTGGTAATCCCGCACCTCCTCCTAACTTCCAAACTACGAATTCTCTGCATTATATTCACACCACACATTGCCCTCAGACATGACATCTCCACTGCCTCCAGCCTTCTCCTCGCTGCAACATTCATCACCCACGCTTCACACCCATATAAGAGCGTTGGTAAAACTATACTCTCATACATTCCCCTCTTTGCCTCCAAGGACAAAGTTCTTTGTCTCCACAGACTCCTAAGTGCACCACTCACTCTTTTTCCCTCATCAATTCTATGATTCACCTCATCTTTCATAGACCCATCCGCTGACACGTCCACTCCCAAATATCTGAATACGTTCACCTCCTCCATACTCTCTCCCTCCAATCTGATATTCAATCTTTCATCACCTAATCTTTTTGTTATCCTCATAACCTTACTCTTTCCTGTATTCACCTTTAATTTTCTTCTTTTGCACACCCTACCAAATTCATCCACCAATCTCTGCAACTTCTCTTCAGAATCTCCCAAGAGCACAGTGTCATCAGCAAAGAGCAGCTGTGACAACTCCCACTTTGTGTGTGATTCTTTATCTTTTAACTCCACGCCTCTTGCCAAGACCCTCGCATTTACTTCTCTTACAACCCCATCTATAAATATATTAAACAACCACGGTGACATCACACATCCTTGTCTAAGGCCTACTTTTACTGGGAAAAAATTTCCCTCTTTCCTACATACTCTAACTTGAGCCTCACTATCCTCGTAAAAACTCTTCACTGCTTTCAGTAACCTACCTCCTACACCATACACTTGCAACATCTGCCACATTGCCCCCCTATCCACCCTGTCATACGCCTTTTCCAAATCCATAAATGCCACAAAGACCTCTTTAGCCTTATCTAAATACTGTTCACTTATATGTTTCACTGTAAACACCTGGTCCACACACCCCCTACCTTTCCTAAAGCCTCCTTGTTCATCTGCTATCCTATTCTCCGTCTTACTCTTAATTCTTTCAATTATAACTCTACCATACACTTTACCAGGTACACTCAACAGACTTATCCCCCTATAATTTTTGCACTCTCTTTTATCCCCTTTGCCTTTATACAAAGGAACTATGCATGCTCTCTGCCAATCCCTAGGTACCTTACCCTCTTCCATACATTTATTAAATAATTGCACCAACCCCTCCAAAACTATATCCCCACCTGCTTTTAACATTTCTATCTTTATCCCATCAATCCCCGCTGCCTTACCCCCTTTCATTTTACCTACTGCCTCACGAACTTCCCCCACACTCACAACTGGCTCTTCCTCACTCCTACAAGATGTTATTCCTCCTTGCCCTATACACGAAATCACAGCTTCCCTATCTTCATCAACATTTAACAATTCCTCAAAATATTCCTTCCATCTTCCCAATACCTCTAACTCTCCATTTAATAACTCTCCTCTCCTATTTTTAACTGACAAATCCATTTGTTCTCTAGGCTTTCTTAACTTGTTAATCTCACTCCAAAACTTTTTCTTATTTTCAACAAAATTTGTTGATAACATCTCACCCACTCTCTCATTTGCTCTCTTTTTACATTGCTTCACCACTCTCTTAACTTCTCTCTTTTTCTCCATATACTCTTCCCTCCTTGCATCACTTCTACTTTGTAAAAACTTCTCATATGCTAACTTTTTCTCCCTTACTACTCTCTTTACATCATCATTCCACCAATCGCTCCTCTTCCCTTCTGCACCCACTTTCCTGTAACCACAAACTTCTGCTGAACACTCTAACACTACATTTTTAAACCTACCCCATACCTCTTCGACCCCATTGCCTATGCTCTCATTAGCCCATCTATCCTCCAATAGCTGTTTATATCTTACCCTAACTGCCTCCTCTTTTAGTTTATAAACCTTCACCTCTCTCTTCCCTGATGCTTCTATTCTCCTTGTATCCCATCTACCTTTTACTCTCAGTGTAGCTACAACTAGAAAGTGATCTGATATATCTGTGGCCCCTCTATAAACATGTACATCCTGAAGTCTACTCAACAGTCTTTTATCTACCAATACATAATCCAACAAACTACTGTCATTTCGCCCTACATCATATCGTGTATACTTATTTATCCTCTTTTTCTTAAAATATGTATTACCTATAACTAAACCCCTTTCTATACAAAGTTCAATCAAAGGGCTCCCATTATCATTTACACCTGGCACCCCAAACTTACCTACCACACCCTCTCTAAAAGTTTCTCCTACTTTAGCATTCAAGTCCCCTACCACAATTACTCTCTCACTTGGTTCAAAGGCTCCTATACATTCACTTAACATCTCCCAAAATCTCTCTCTCTCCTCTGCATTCCTCTCTTCTCCAGGTGCATACACGCTTATTATGACCCACTTCTCGCATCCAACCTTTACTTTAATCCACATAATTCTTGAATTTACACATTCATATTCTCTTTTCTCCTTCCATAACTGATCATTTAACATTACTGCTACCCCTTCCTTTGCTCTAACTCTCTCAGATACTCCAGATTTAATCCCATTTATTTCCCCCCACTGAAACTCTCCTACCCCCTTCAGCTTTGTTTCGCTTAGGGCCAGGACATCCAACTTCTTTTCATTCATAACATCAGCAATCATCTGTTTCTTGTCATCCGCACTACATCCACGCACATTTAAGCAACCCAGTTTTATAAAGTTTTTCTTCTTCTCTTTTTTAGTAATTGTATACAGGAGAAGGGGTTACTAGCCCATTGCTCCCGGCATTTTAGTCGCCTCATACGACACGCATGGCTTACGGAGGAAAGATTCTTTTCCACTTCCCCATGGACAATAGAAGAAATAAAAAAGAACAAGAGCTATTTAGAAAAAGGAGAAAAACCTAGATGTATGTATATATATATATGCATGTGCGTGTCTGTGAAGTGTGACCAAAGTGTAAGTAGGAGTAGCAAGATATCCCTGTTATCTTAGCGTGTTTATGAGACAGAAAAAGAAACCAGCAATCCTACCATCATGCAAAACAGTTACAGGTTTTTGTTTCACAGTCATCTGGCAGGACGGTAGTACTTCCCTGGGTGGTTGCTGTCTACCAACCTACTACCTATATATATATATATATATTTATATATATATATATATATATATTTATATATATATATATATATATATATATATATATATATATATACACATATATATATACACATACACACACACACACACACATATATATACACATATATATATATATATATATATATATATATATATATATATATATATATATATTAACAAGTCGGCCGTCTCCCACCGATGCAGGGTGACCCAAAAAGAAAGAAAATCCCCAAAAAGAAAATACTTTCATCATCATTCAACTCTTTCACCTCACTCACACATAATTACTGTTTTTGCAGAGGTGCTCAGAATACATCAGTTTAGAAGCATATACATATAAAGATAAGCAATATACCCCTCCAAACTGTCAATATCACGAACCCCTCCTTTTGACTGCAGGCATTGTACTTCCCATTTCCAGGGCTCAAGTCTGGCTATATAAAAATAACTGGTTTCCCTGAGTCCCTTCACTAAATATTACCCTGCCCACACTCCAACAGATCGCCTGGTCCCAAATACCATTGGTCTCCATTCACTCCTATCGAGGACGCTCAGGCATGCCTGCTGGAAGTCCAAGCCCGTCGTCCACAAAACCTACCTTACTCCTTCCTTCCAACCTTTTCGAGGATGACCCTTACCCCGCCTTACTTCCCCATCAAATTTAAATGCTCACCATGTCATTCTACTTTGATCCATTCTCTCTAAATGGCCAAACGACCTCAACAACCCCTCTTCAGCCCTCTGACTAATACTTTTATTAACTCTACACCTTCTCCAAATTTCCACACTCCGAATTTTCTGCATAATATTTACACCACACATTGTCCTTATGCAGGACATCTTCACTGTCTCCAACATCCTCCTCGCTGCTGCATTCACAATCCAAGCTTCATACCCATATTAGAGTGTTGGTACTACTATACTTTCATACATTCCCATCTTTGCCTCCATAGATAATGTTTTATGTCTCCACATATACCTCAACGCACCACTCTCCTTTTCCCCCTCATCAATTCAATGATTAACCTCATCCTTCATAAATCCATCCGCCGACATGTTAACTCCCAAGTATCTGAAAACATTCACTTCTTCCATACTCCTCCTCCCCAATTTGATATCCAGTTTTTCTTTATCTAAATCATTTGATACCCTCATCACCTTACTCTATTCTATGTTCACTTTCAACTTTCTACCTTTACACACACTCCCAAACTCGTCCACTAACCTTTGCAATTTTTCTTTAGAATCTCCCATAAGCACAGTATCATCAGCAAAAAGCAACTGTGTCAATTCCCATTCTGTATTTGATTTCCTATAATTTAATCCCGCCCCTCTCCCGAGCACCATAGCATTTATTTCTTTTACAACACCATCTCTATATATATATATATATATATATATATATATATATATATATATATATATATATATATATATATATATGTCGTGCCGAATAGGCAGAACTTGCGATCTAGGCTTAAATAGCAACGCTCATCTTGCCATATAGGACAAGTGAAAATTTGTTTATGCAATAATTTCGCCAATATCATTCTGAACCTAACGAAAAAAAATATATTTCACTGTGTTTGTTTAGTATTAAATTATTGTAAACAAATCTAAAATATATTTAGTTGGGTTAGGCTAAAATAAATTGTTCTTGTTATAATAAGGTTAGGTAAGTTTTCTAAGTTTCTTTTGGAGCAAAATTATAAATTATTACATTAACATTAATGAAAAAAATATATCTTTAAACTTATAAGAGAAAATTTTAGAAAGGACTTAATCTTAAATGAGTTCTTGCTAATTGACCAGTTTTATATATTCGGCACGACATATATATATATATATATATATATATATATATATATATATATATATATATATATATATATATATATATATATATATATATATATATATATATACTAAACAACCGTGGTGACATTACACATCCCTGTCTAAGACCTACTTTTACCGGGAAGTAGTCTCCCTCTCTTCTACACACCCTAACCTGAGCCTCACCATCATCATAAAAACTCTTTACAGCATTTAATAACTTACCACCTATTTCATACACTTGCATCATCTGCCACATTGCTCCCCTATCCACTCTATCATATGCCTTTTCTAAATCCATAAATGCAATAAAAACTTCCCTACTTTTATCTAAATACTGTTCACATATATGCTTCAATGTTAACACTTGATCTACACATCCCGTACCTACTCTAAACACCCGTTGCTCATCCGCAATCCTACATTCTGTCTTACATCTAATTCTCTCAATTATAACCCTACCGTACACTTTTCCTGGAATACTCAGTAAACTTATTCCTCTATAATTTTTACAATCTCTTTTGTCCCTCTTCTTTTTATATAAAAGGACTATACATGCTCTCTGCCAACCTCTAGGTACCTTCCCCTCTTTCATATATTTATTAAACAAAAATACCAACCTCTCCAACACTATATTTCCCCCTGCTTTTAACATTTCTGTCATGATCCCGTCAGTTCCAGCTGCTTTACCCCCTTTCATTCTACGTAATGCCTCACGCACTTCCCCTACACTCACATCCTGTTCTTCTTCACTCCTAAAAGATGGTATACCTCCCTGTCCAGTGCATGAAATTACCGCCTCCCTTTCTTCGTCGACATTTAAAAGGACCTCAAAATATTCTCGTCATCTACCCAAATCCTCCATCTCCCCATCTACTTACTCTCCTACTCTGTTTTTAACTGACAAATACATTTGTTCCCTAGGCTTTCTTAACTTGTTTAACTCACTTCAATTTTTTTTCTTATTTTCATTAAAATTTCTTGACAGTGCCTCTCCCACTCTATCATCTGCTCTCCTTTTGCACTCTCTCACCAATTTCTTCACCTTTCTTTTGCTCTCCATATACTCAACTCTTCTTATAACACTTCTGCTTTATAAAAAACTCTTAAGCGAACTTTTTCTCTTTTATCACACCCTTTACTTCATCATTCCACCAATCACTCCTCTTTCCTCCTGCCCCCACTTTCCTATAACCACAAACTTCTGCCCCATATTCTAATACTACATTTTTAAAACTATTCCAACCCTCTTCAACCCCCCACTGTGCTAGCCAAGGATTCGAACCCATGTTGTACTGGCCTGACTCATGGTAAGCGAGAACCACATGACACTTTAATCCACACGACCACCCAGCCCTACAAGAATGGCTCAGCAAGCACACAGCTAGCTGTTGGGCCGCCATCCGACGGCATATTGAGGTGTGGGAGCTTCTAAGCTAATTTCATTCTCATCCCTGTTTGGTGTATTAGCCTCACGAGCAGCATTTATATATTATTGTAATCACAAACGAGTGGTATTGATCAATAACAACACTGCGCTAGCCAAGGACTCGAACCCATGTTGTATTGGCCTTCCTCATGGTAAGCGAGAACCATATGACGCTTTATATAAATAAGGTAGAGGTTGTTAGACAGCAACCACCCATGGAGGCACTATCTTCCTGCCAAGTGAGTGTAAAACGAGAGCCTGTAATTGTTTTACATGATGGTAGGGTTACCGGTGTCTTTCGTCTGTCTCATAAACATGCAAGATTTCACGTATGTCTTGCTATTTCTACTTACACTTAGGTCACACTACACATACATGTACAAGCATATATAAATACACCCCTTTGGGTTTTATTTAATTTTCTTTCTAGTTCTTGTTCCTGTTTAATTACTCTTATCTCCATGATGAAGTGGACCAGAATTCTTCCTCCGTAAGCCAGGCGTGTTGTAAGAGGCCGCTAAAATGCTGGGAGCAAGGGGCTAATAACCCCTTCTTCTGTATAAATTACTAAATTTAAAAAGAGAAACTTTCGTTGCTCTTCTTGGGTCACTCTGCCTTCTTGAGATACGACCGGTTTGTTGAAAGTAATATATATATATATATATATATATATATATATATATATATATATATATATATATATATATATATAAACACTGATCTCTGGCTGAAGGAGATTCGAACCTACGAACCTTGGAACAAGGTATGCAGTGCTTTACCAATCTACCCAAACTGGACCAATACCTTGGAGTCCAGCTTGCGCTAGACTTTGACCCAAGGCAGCCAGCTTTCAGGGAGAAGGCTTACAGCTTTTCATCTCATCCCCTGCATGCATCAGCCTTACTAGAGATATTAACAATGCAAGGAATTCGCAAGAGCAGGTGAAATATACACAGAACACTTATCTCTGGCTGATGAGATGAAAAGATGTAAGCCTTCTCCCTGAAAGCTGGCTGCCTTGGATCAAAGTCTAGCGCAAGCTGGACTCCAAGGTATTGGTCCAGTGTGGGTAGATTGGTAAAGCACTGCGTACCTTGTTCCAAGGTTCGTAGGTTCGAGTCTCCTTCAGCCAGAGATCAGTGTTTGTGTATATTTCGCCTGCTCTTGCGAATTCCTTGCATTGTTAATATCTCTAGTAAGGCTGATGCATGCACAGGATGAGATGAAAAGCTGTAAGCCTTCTCCCTGAAAGCTGGCTGCCTTGGATCTAAGTCTAGTACAAGCTGGACTCCAAGGTATTGGTCCAGTGTAGGTAGATTGGTAAAGCACTGCATACCTTGTTCCAAGGTTAGTAGGTTCGAGTCTCCTTAAGCCAGAGATCAGTGTTTGTGTATATTTCGCCTGCTCTTGCGAATTCCTTGCATATATATACATACATATATATATATATATATATATATATATATATATATATATATATATATATATATATATATATATATATATATATATATACAGGATGGGGTCCACCTCTGGTGCAAATTGTGGGACCCATAGCCTCGAAGTGGATAAAAAAGGCTTCAAGGAAGAATATTTGAATTTCTTCCTGAAGCCGTTTGAATATTCCACTTTCCCTACCACCCTATTTTTTCATATTTTTTTTTACCAGTAGGAATATTTTATTACATAATATGGTACAAAAGATTTAAGAGATGCATTGTTGATATAAAGGTGGCATGTACAGTACATGTTGTTACGTGTGTATCACCGATTATAGGACGAAAATCTCTTCCAGCTCCTCAGAGCTGGGGCGTGTGCCCAAAATACAGCAGGCATTACCCCTTTGAACAGCCGCACTGAACCGCTGGAACAGAAAACTAGCTGCCCTGGGATTCCTAGTTGCCCTGATGAGGCTTTTTCCCAGCTCCTTAAGGAATTTAGATGCATTCTTTCCCCATGAGCCAAGGGTCTCTGAGCCTATGGGAACAAACATATAATGATTGGCAAGTTCTCCATATTTTCTAGACTTTTGGGACTCCCTGAAGCTGGCAGCTGCCCCTCCTTCCTCCCTGGTGTATTGGAGATAGGTATCAGCACATGTATAATCCCACACCACCTGCTTCCCATCTGTCCAGGCTTGAAGGGTGATACCATCTGGACGCTTCTGGCTGCCATCAGGTCTGCATAACTGGGGTGGCTCCCTTACTGCTGGGCATCCAGCTGTTGTGAGGCTCCTCTTGATAATGTTATTAACCTCCTCATGTCTTGCAATCTTTCCCTCGGATTTACGGCACACAAAACAGTGGTACCCGAATCGGCCTGCTGCTTCACTGCCACAAATACACCTGCGTTCGGCGAGAATAGGGGCGGCAAGTCGAAGGGCAACACCGATGCGGATGGTCTGTGGGTCGACGAGTGTGCCAAGGCTGGAGTTGGGAACAGCCAACAGAAAATCCCCTGCATGATGTGCTCTCACTGCCAGGAGGCGGGCTCTATCCTTCCCTGACACACTCTGAAGCATTGTTGAGGCTATATTTTCCACTATTGGACCATCCCAGTGCGATTGTTTGTAGCTGTTGGGGGGAGCAGGTCTGGTTTCAGAGCTCGTTAGATTATCCCAGATCATGGCTCCGTCAATGAACTTTTGGTCCTGGACTCCAATCTTGTCCCTGAGATGTTCAGGGAGAATCGCTGCAAGCTCTCTGGATGCAATACATGAGGACAGAAAAGCAGGTAGTGCAATCTGTGATGACTTGCAGACACCAATGCTTCCTAGTCTGCCTGGAAGTGTAGCTTGGTTCCACTGCCCGCCTTCTAGAGTAAGGTTAAGTACTCGTAAAAATCTGCCTCAGGATACTGTCATATTCGTGCAGTATAGGGTTATCATATGAAGGTGCACATCTTAGGAAATATGTCAACCTGGGCAGACTCAAGCACTTTGTGAGAAGGTACAAGGCATCGTGGGTGTCCAGATTGCCTATTTGTTGTTCCATTCTCCTTAAAACTCTTCCAATTTCTTCCTGAGAATTGTGTCAATGGCATTGCTTCCCAGAGGTGCTCCTAGCAAGACACTGTTTGTGGGGGCAATGACTGTTACTCCTGGTAGTTTTGATCTCACTGCATTTATCACTTGTTGATTGACTGAGATGATTTCACATTTGGATGGATTCAGGATGAGACCCATTTCCTGTCCCCGTGTCATAACCTGTGTAAGATCATGTAGGAGGGACTCCTTTGTACCTGCTAGTGATTTCTCTCCCTGAAACCGTCCAAATATTTCCCTTACATTCTACACTTTGTTTCATAATTTTTATTTCTAACAATAAACATGTTCACAAATAACCCACACATAAAAGAGAGAAGCTTACGACGACGTTTCGGTCCGACTTGGACCATTTACAAAGTCACACTAACCAGAAGTGGAGCAGGACGGCTATATATAGGCAGGAAGAGGTGGTGGTAGTAGTAGTAGTAGTGGTTTTTTTTTTATATTTTATTTAAAACCAATACAGTTTAACATAAAAATAAAGAAACAGTATGGAACCTAATCAAATTAACTGACAAACGGATTGTACCTACATGCTCGCAAGATATTACAACAAAAACTTACATCAAGAACATAACTAAAAACAAAATTACATGTCACAGGGTCATGAATTGACATATATACAAAACCTTGCATGTATATAAATTGTACATATAAATGACATCTGACAAAGGTTCAATACACTTGAACATAAAATATACAAAGAAGTTATATCAGTTAAATCCCATCCTTCACATTAATCAAAAAACCAAAACCTAACATCATAATCTGACTAGATAATCTACATACTTATCCCTAACAATACAGCTGAACATATCCCAACATACAAATAAACAGAAAAAGAATACAGCTTAGAACACAATAACAAGCTCTATACTGTTACAATACACCCATATACAAATTTCAGACAAATGGCCTACGTCACTAAACTGTCTAGATATGTCTGTATACCATACAGACTAAAACTTAACATCAAGAACTTGCATGAACACCAAACCGGTATCAGGGTACAGACCATAATTATAAACTTTAAAAAGAATCAATCATGCATATATAAAGTATTACATAACGTCTGACCCATGACAAAGGCTCAATACAATAGAAAGAGATATATATTTATATATATACACATACACACCCACACACCCACACCCACATCCACACACACACACCCACACGTACACAAAATTTTTCACAAAATCACATTAATCAGATGCACTGTATGCACAATGCAAAACAGTATATAAGTATATCTCATCGTGCAAAAACCCAGCACGTGACATAAATACAAACTAAAACACACTTCATGTCGCAAATAACTTATTTCTCAAGAATCATGTTATACAAGACTGATACACATCATAATTATACATAAAAAAATCTATATTATACCTACATTCTGAAAAGTGTTATATCTACCATAACGAGACCTTGAGCTCTACATCCACACTTGGATGCCATAAAGTCCCAATGAATAACCAGGAAACCATTCCAAACCCACATTCACAACACTCTCACGACCCCCCCCTGGGAGGCGAGCCCGCTGTTGCCCCCTGACTCCCTCCAACCTATGAAAACCCCTTCACTCACTCATATCCAATCACAGATTTACGAGAATCCCTAACGTTAGCATTCTATACCCCTCTGAGAAAGCCTGATCCCACCTCCCCCCATACAAATCTCTGTTACGACACCTCGTACTATAGAACGTTACCACAAGAACCTTTCTTCTCTCCTCACTATCCCCTCTCCCCCTCATCACCCACGACATATATATATAATCTACCATGATATAATCTAAAGCTCTTATGACACCCTCGTCTAACCCACCCATATCTAGACTTAGAGCACGCAAAACCGACACCCCACGGCCCCCCACCCTCTGTACCAACCTACTTAACCAGCACCTAACCTCCTCTAGCCCTTCACAAAAGTAAACTACATGGAACGCTGTCTCATCCCCTCCACAGATACCACACCCCCCACCCTCTACAACCTGTCTGTTTCGTAATATCTCCCCAGACGGAAGGATCCCATGCAGAAAACGAAACATCACCTCACGCGCCCGAGGTTTTAACTTCAATTTACTAAATCTAAACCAAATACTCTTCCACGCATACATGGGGAACAAACCCTCAACTGGGACAACGCACCTACCTACAAGTAACCTACACAAAACCCTTATACGAACCTTTCTCAGTTAACTAACCAACATCACAGTTCTCAAAACTATTTCACATTCCCTCAACTCCATTCCTCGATACCACATACCCAGCCTGTCGTGTATCCTTCCCAAACGCCCCGCGTTCACACCCTCACGCAACACTTCCCATTTAATAAACACACATTTAGCCCTCCGTCTCAAATCCAACAACCCCAACCCACCCTGACTTACAGGTAACATTACAACCTCCCTCCGTAACCAATCACAACGTGAACCCCATAAAAATTTGTACACCCGTCTTAGTATCCCCGCAATCGCTGTCCCTGTAATTGGGAACACAGCTGCAACATACCAAACCTTACTATACAATAAAATGTTCACGACTATCACTCGCTGTATCAGAGTTAGGTGCTGGGGTCTCAGAACACCTAGACGCCCCACGATCCTTTCCAATAACCTATCCGAATTTTCCGCGCCGCAACCATGTCATCCCTATAAATAATACCACAAATCTTTAAAGACACCGCCCATTCTTTAACAACATTACATCTCCCCCCCACACCCCCCACCCAAGAACCCAACCCCATGCACCTTGACTTCGCACTATTTACCTGCATACCCGTGGCACTTCCAAATAATTGCACCACCTCGTCCAACACTCTCATTGACATCCCTGCACGAATGAGAACAGTGGTGTCGTCAACATATCCAATTAACCCCGGCCAGGCCCTCCCACCCCCCACACTTCCCTCACATGGCGTACATAAGCTACGGTCAACCATTCTATAAAAGGGGTCCTGGAAACACGCAAACAATATTTGGGACATGGGGCATCCCTGTCTAAGGCCTCTTCCCATTGCAATTTCCCTCCCCATACACCCATTAATCTGTATCCTCATTTTCGCCCCCTTGTACAACGTATTTACCCACTCGACTATTTCCTCCCCAAAACCCTGTCTCCTAAGTATAACCTGCAAAGCTCCCCTTTCCACTCTATCATATGCTCCCTGCCAGTCTAGAGCCAACAAAGCCGCCCCTCCACCCCCACCCTTAGCTTCCACAAAACTTCTCAGTATCCCATGTCCTTCAATCATCGACCTTCCCGGCAACCCGAACTGAGATTTTGACACCACCCTCTCCACTACACATTTGAACCTATTACCTAAAATTTTTGCAAACACCTTATAGTCTGCACACATCAGTGATATGGCTCGGTACTCCCGAAGGGTGGGCTGCCCCTTGACCTTCAGGACCAACACTACTACTGCTGTTTCCTGCTTCTCCCCCAACTTACCCTTCTCCTTCATACTATTAAATAACCTAACTATAAATTCCTTTATCAACGCCCAATGTTGTAAATAAAATTCTACCGGGAGACCATCAATACCGGGAGCTTTCCCCTTCCTCATTCTCCTTAACGCATTCTCTATTTCCTCTGCCGTAATCGTCCCACCTAAAGCCTTTCGATCACTATTTCCTAAATTACACGTCACATACGTACACACCTTGTCCAATGCCCCGTCACCCACCCCCCCACTGTTCCAGTACTTCTCGTACCAAGCCTCCGCATACGCACACATTCCCTTCGTGGTTCGTATCTCCTGCCCTACTCTATAATTCCCAACCATCTCTGTTACCTCTAAACATGGTATAGCCGCCAGCGCCTGCCTTTGCTTTTGATGCCGCAAAACACACGCTGACGGCTTGTCGCCCCAAAGCACTTCCTCCACCCCTGCCTGCATCCTTACAGCTTGAAACCTTTCATTTTGCCACACCCTCAACCTCCCCTTTATTTCAGCTATTTCATCCATAGGAAAATTATTCCCACCCACCCCCCTCCCATAGCAACCTCTTAACCTATCCTCTAAATAGTTAGCCAGTCCATATTTTAAATTATTAATACGTTTTCCTTCTCTCACATAAAACTTTCTAATCCTTTCCTTTGCGACACTATCCCACCATGTCACAATGTCATCCACTCCCTGTTCTTCCACACTAAGCTCCCTCCATAGGACTGAAAACCCCTCCAACCCCTCCTCATCACCTAACACACTTATATTTAATTTCCAATAACTTCTATATATGTCCGCGAGCGTCCCCCACCCAGCCTCCACCACCACTCCCCTATGATCTGACATTGTAGCCTCAACAGTACTGAAAGATTTCACGTCCACTCCCTGAGAAAGGTACACTCTATCTAGTCTCGCAGCATAACCACTCCTAACAAACGTATATTCAGTCTCCCACACCGCTCCCCCAAAGGCATCACGTAACCTAACATCCCTTAATAAATCCCTAAGAGCCACAGACATATATCCAGCCCCTCTTGGGTCCACATCAGCCACCCTGATTACACTATTCCAGTCCCCACCAACTATCGCCACCTCTGGCAGTGCACTTAAGAAAAACACAAGATCCTCACACACAAAATCATTCTTTACCTTTATGTTATTTTCTGCCGGCGCATACACACTCACAAAAGACACACGCTTACCCATCCACCACCCATCCACACGCAACACCCTCCCTCCCCCTCCTCCCTCGCTTCTCTGCAAAACAAACGGGCTCGTCTCCCTTATTAAAATTCCCACACCACCTTTTAGACGGGGAGATGGCAGGGTAACTACCCGAAATCCTGCCACCTCCAACACCCTACCCTCTTTGAAATTGTGCTCCTGCAGGAACACAACATCCACTCTAGATTTATTCAGAAAATTACGAAACCAATCTCTCTTCATACCGCTACATAACCCATTAACATTTACAGACATACACCTAAGGCCTATTAAAGTTTCCACCCCTGCTTCCTCTCATCACTCTTTACAACTCCAGAGCTTGAATTTACGTTCAACACCTTCAGAGTGCTCTCTTTCCCTCCCCCCTTCTTCCGGTGCCTCCTATCATGGCTACCACCACCTACACCACTACCTTCACACTTCACCTCAGTCTGTTTCCCAGGCCTTTGTGCAGGCGTAAGGACGTCATCAGAATCTGATGTAGCCGCCCTCTTTCTCGTGACAGTCATGTTGCACATATCTTGATCAGATGTTACCTCTCGATGAACCTCCACCTCCACCTGAGAATGGTGTAATGAGTCAATGGACGACTCCAAACCACCATCACGTCCCAAATTATCATGTCTCAGACTTTCTGGAAGCGACGATTCTCCAATGACACCACGCTCAGATGTAACATCCCTCTCTGGTGGTGACAACGTCTTCAACACCTCCACCAATTCCTCCTCAATCTCAAGAACCTTCTCTTGTACTTGCTGCTCCTCCTTATCCACAGGAGACGACACCTGATCAGGCAGTTGGGGGCGGGACTCCAACTCATCACCAGTCCTGTGTGCCCGATCCACTATCTCGCTCCACAAAACACCACGCCCTCCATCCGATGTTTGTTCCTCACTTGCCACCTTTGAAGCAGGGGCTGCGACGTCCACCACAGGTCCAGGCACATGTCTTCGCTTGTCACAGGTCGCCGCTATGTGATCATACTCACCACATAGGCGGCACGTACGTCGTTGTCCTGGGTACATTACCATTACCTGCGTCCTGAAATCTTGTAGGTACACATAGGATGGTATTGGGTGCCTCAAAGTCATTTTGAGGTTGAAAGAACCCTCTGGAAAACCAGCATAGGCTCCTGCCGCCCACGTACCATGTTGAGCATAATGCACCGTCCCATGCTTCTCAAAAACTTTCCTTATATCCGCCTCGTCCGCCTCAAAGGGAACGTTGCGTAACTTGATCCATGTATAATACCGTGAAACATCTATCATTCTTACAGTGACAGCTGGTGTGACGTTAAGACTCACGTCCTGAAACCTGGTGACTAACGATTCATAAACCGTTGCTGATAGCAGTTTGACGAAAATTCGTTGTCCTCCGTTCAATGCTACACCATACAAGTCACTATCTTGTACTCGATAAGTCTCCCGTATGATCTTTGGCAATAAGACTTGCGCAGAACTGGGCGTTATCGTTCCTTTAAGTAGCTCGATGCCTACAGTATTTATCCTTCGTCTCAGACTAACCGCCATCTTGACGATCACAGTGCACCTAAGTTGTCAGCCGAGGTGTGACAGCACCACTTCACACCACTGCAGCCAGGTAACTGACAAGGGCGCTCGCCTACAAACAACAGAGGGGTGCAGAGCACTACCGCACACTACCGTGGTCAGGCAGCGAATTTTAGTAGTGGTTAGTGTGACTTTGTAAATGGTCCAAGTCGGACCGAAACGTCGTCGTAAGCTTCTCTCTTTTATGTGCGGGTTATTTGTGTATCGTTCCAGTCACGGTATTGTGCCTTTTTTTGTTATTTAATAAACATGTATTCAATAAACTAATATTTTAAGACAGATTATGTATCTATTGAAGCTCCTGAAAAGTCGAACGAAACCCAAAACTGGAACAGGCAATTTTCCTCTTGATTGCCACATTGAGACACTAAATCAAATCATCAAGATTTGCATTGTTCTGCAACACAATCAACATGTGCCATCTATTTGGCTTGTGGTAGTAAACTATTTCAAAATTAAAACTACATACATACGTTATTCTTCATGGGGAGAAAATTTTAAAGTAGTTATACCAAAATTAAATTTACAATCACAATCAACAATCTAAAGCCAAATTAAATCATTTATTGTATTTGTATTTGGAGGTAGGGAGAATGGAAGAAGTGAATATGTTCCGATATTTGTGAATGGACGTGTCAGCAGATACATCTATGAAAAAAGTGAACCATGAAATAGACAAAGAGAAACTGGTAGGCTTTTTTTTTTGGGGGGGGGGGGATCTGTGAAAAAAGTCTATCTATAAAGGCGAAAAAAAAGTGATCGTAGCAGAGCATGAACGTACCAGCACTTTTATAAGGGTGTTATTCATGGGGTTTAAACGTTGCAGTGAGGAGGCTGGAGGCAGTGGAAATGTTTGAAAGTAATGTGTGGAGTAAATATTACATAGAGAAATGGGAGCATAAAAATTAAAAGATAAATTATGGTTACCATAGGTATAATTAACCAGCGGAAGGCCTCGGTCAGATGACCAAAAGCTCCAAAGGCGGGTCATCATCTGACTAAGACCCGCGTCAGGAAACATTTGTCCTGTTTCCTGACGAACCTTACCTAACCTAACCTAGCTGAGGAGGGGATGCTGAGGCAGTTATGACATTTAAGAAACATGGAGCAGAATAAGATTACCAAAAGTGTGTATAAATCTGAGGAAGAAGTAGGGCTGGAGGTCATCTGAGGAATGGTTAGAGGACAGAGGGTAAACAGATACTGAGTTGTAGGGGATTGAGCCCCAGCAAGCTCGTGTAAGCATATTAGATCGGATTGAACAGACACAAGTGGTTTCTATGACTTGACATGCTGTTAGAGTGTATGTTATCTTAGAGGGTGGGGAGTACAGTGCATGCATTGTACTCCCCACCTAAGAAGAATAAAATAATAAGTAATGATGCAGATAACTTGAACATTCCTGAGACTACTCAACCAATTATGGGATATAATGGTTGTGAATTTTAATTAAACTAAGTAATTATTTATTTTTAAATATGTTCTTATTTTGTAAAAACAAAAAAGAAGGTCATCACATGTAATATATTTTGTATAAGAACACAGAGAAGTTAAAAACAAACAAATTATATAACATATGTTTAATAAGACTGTCATTCCCATTTGCCCCCTTAGGGCGGGGATGACAGACCAGAGGCCTAGCTTGTGGCTAGGCCTGGGGACAGTTAGTCCCAAAGATGAGGAGGTCCTTGTGCCTCCTCCCATGGGAGACTTACGTCTCAGACACTCCCTAAAGAAGGAGCCAAGGCCGGGCCACCACTTGGAAAAGGCCCGGGCCGGGAGAATACCGGCTAATCTTTAATAAAAATAAATATAAAAGAAATTGGTCCCAAAGATGAGGGGGTACTTGTACCTCCTCCCATGGGAGACTTAAGTCTCCAGATACTCCCCAGATAGAGAGTCAAGGCCGGGTCACCACTACTTGGAAAAGACCCGGGCCGGGAGAATACCGGCGAATAAAAAAACAAAAATGGATCGACACCATGCCTAACCCTTCTAGGGTAGGGTAGGTGCCTGAGCCCGAGCTTTTGGCTCACAAGACCCTTCTAGGGTAGGGTAGGTGCCTGAGCCCGAGCTTTTGACTCACAAGACCCTTCTAGGGTAGGGTAGGTGCCTGAGCCCGAGCTTTTGGCTCACAAGACCCTTCTAGGGTAGGGTAGGTGCCTGAGCCCGAGCTTTTAGCTCAAAAGACCCTTCTAGGGTAGGGTAGGTGCCTGAGCCCGAGCTTTTGACTCACAAGACCCTTCTAGGGTAGGGTAGGTGCCTGAGCCCGAGCTCTTGGCTCACAAGACCCTTCTAGGGTAGGGTAGGTGCCTGAGCCCGAGCTTTTGGCTCACAAGACCCTTCTAGGGTAGGGTAGGTGCCTGAGCCCGAGCTTTTGGCTCACAAGACCCTTCTAGGGTAGGGTAGGTGCCTGAGCCCGAGCTTTTGGCTCACAAGACCCTTCTAGGGTAGGGTAGGTGCCTGAGCCCGAGCTTTTGGCTCACAAGACCCTTCTAGGGTAGGGTAGGTGCCTGAGCCCGAGCTTTTGGCTCACAAGACCCTTCTAGGGTAGGGTAGGTGCCTGAGCCCGAGCTTTTGGCTCACAAGACCCTTTTAGGGTAGGGTAGGTGCCTGAGCCCTAGCTTTTGGCTCACAAGACCCTTCTAGGGTAGGGTAGGTGCCTGAGCCCGAGCTTTTGGCTCACAAGACCCTTCTAGGGTAGGGTAGGTGCCTGAGCCCGAGCTTTTGGCTCACAAGACCCTTCTAGGGTAGGGAAGGTGCCTGAGCCCGAGCTTTAGGCTCACAAGACCCTTATAAGGTAGGGTAGGTGCCTGAGCCCGAGCTTTTGGCACACAAGACCCTTCTAGGGTAGGGTAGGTGCCTGAGCCCGAGCTTTAGGCTCACAAGACCCTTCTAGGGTAGAGTAGGTGCCTGAGCCCGAGCTTTTGGCTCACAAGACTCTTCTAGGGTAGGGTAGGTGCCTGAGCCCGAGCTTTTGGCTCACAAGTACCTTCTAGGGTAGGGTAGGTGCCTGAGCCCGAGCTTTTGGCTCACAAGACCCTTCTAGGGCAGGGTAGGTGCCTGAGCCCGAGCTTTTGGCTCACAAGACACTTCTAGGGTAAGTTAGGTGCCTGAGCCCTAGCTTTTGGCTCACAAGACCCTTCTTGGGTAGGGTAGGTGCCTGAGCCCGAGCTTTTGGCTCACAAGACCCTTCTAGGGTAGGGTAGGTGCCTGTGCCCGAGCTTTTGGCTCACAAGACCCTTCTAGGGTAGGGTAGGTGCCTGAGCCCGAGCTTTTGGCTCACAAGACCCTTCTAGGGTAGGGTAGGTGCCTGAGCCCGAGCTTTTGGCTCACAAGACCCTTCTAGGGTAGGGTAGGTGCCTGAGCCCGAGCTTTTGGCTCACAAGACCCTTCTAGGGTAGGGTAGGTGCCTGAGCCCGAGCTTTTGGCTCACAAGACCCTTCTAGGGTAGGGTAGGTGCCTGAGCCCGAGCTTTTGGCTCACAAGACCCTTCTAGGGTAGGGTAGGTGCCTGAGCCCGAGCTTTTGGCTCACAAGACCCTTCTAGGGTAGGGTAGGTGCCTGAGCCCGAGCTTTTGGCTCACAAGACCCTTCTAGGGTAGGGTAGGTGCCTGAGCCCGAGCTTTTGGCTCACAAGACCCTTCTAGGGTAGGGAAGGTGCCTGAGCCCGAGCTTTAGGCTCACAAGACCCTTCTAAGGTAGGGTAGGTGCCTGAGCCCGAGCTTTTGGCACACAAGACCCTTCTAGGGTAGGGTAGGTGCCTGAGCCCGAGCTTTAGGCTCACAAGACCCTTCTAGGGTAGAGTAGGTGCCTGAGCCCGAGCTTTTGGCTCACAAGACTCTTCTAGGGTAGGGTAGGTGCCTGAGCCCGAGCTTTTGGCTCACAAGTACCTTCTAGGGTAGGGTAGGTGCCTGAGCCCGAGCTTTTGGCTCACAAGACCCTTCTAGGGTAGGGTAGGTGCCTGAGCCCGAGCTTTTGGCTCACAAGACACTTCTAGGGTAAGTTAGGTGCCTGAGCCCGAGCTTTTGGCTCACAAGACCCTTCTTGGGTAGGGTAGGTGCCTGAGCCCGAGCTTTTGGCTCACAAGACCCTTCTAGGGTAGGGTAGGTGCCTGTGCCCGAGCTTTTGGCTCACAAGACCCTTCTAGGGCAGGGTAGGTGCCTGAGCCCGAGCTTTTGGCTCACAAGACCCTTCTAGGGTAGGGTAGGTGCCTGAGCCCGAGCTTTTGGCTCACAAGACCCTTCTAGGGCAGGGAAGGTGCCTGAGCCCGAGCTTTTGGCTCACAAGACCCTTCTAGGGCAGGGTAGGTGCCTGAGCCCGAGCTTTTGGCTCACAAGACCCTTCTAGGACAGGGTAGGTGCCTGAGCCCGAGCTTTTGGCTCACAAGACCCTTCTAGGGCAGGGTAGGTGTCTGAGCCCGAGCTTTTGGCTCACAAGACCCTTCTAGGGTAGGGTAGGTGCCTGAGGCCGAGCTTTTGGCTCACAAGACCCTTCTAGGGCAGGGTAGGCGCCTGAGCCCGAGCTTTTGGCTCACAAGACCCTTCTAGGGCAGGGTAGGTGCCTGAGCCCGAGCTTTTGGCTCACAAGACCCATCTAAGGTAGGGTAGGTGCCTGAGCCCGAGCTTTTGGCTCACAATACCCTTCTAGGGTAGGGTAGGTGCCTGAGCCCAAGTTTTTGGCTCACAAGATCCTTCTAGGGTAGGGTAGGTGCCTGAGCCCTAGCTTTTGGCTCATAAGACCCTTCTAGGATAGGGTAGGTGCCTGAGCCCGAGCTTTTGGCTCACAAGAACCTTCTAGGGTAGGGTAGGTGCAGGAGCCCGAGCTTTTGGCTCACAAGACCCTTCTAGGGTAGGGTAGGTGCCTGAGCCCGAGCTTTTGGCTCACAAGACCCTTCTAGGGCAGGGAAGGTGCCTGAGCCCGAGCTTTTGGCTCACAAGACCCTTCTAGGGCAGGGTAGGTGCCTGAGCCCGAGCTTTTGGCTCACAAGACCCTTCTAGGACAGGGTAGGTGCCTGAGCCCGAGCTTTTGGCTCACAAGACCCTTCTAGGGCAGGGTAGGTGCCTGAGCCCGAGCTTTTGGCTCACAAGACCCTTCTAGGGTAGGGTAGGTGCCTGAGGCCGAGCTTTTGGCTCACAAGACCCTTCTAGGGCAGGGTAGGCGCCTGAGCCCGAGCTTTTGGCTCACAAGACCCTTCTAGGGCAGGGTAGGTGCCTGAGCCCGAGCTTTTGGCTCACAAAACCCATCTAGGGTAGGGTAGGTGCCTGAGCCCGAGCTTTTGGCTCACAATACCCTTCTAGGGTAGGGTAGGTGCCTGAGCCCAAGTTTTTGGCTCACAAGACCCTTCTAGGGTAGGGTATGTGCCTGAGCCCTAGCTTTTGGCTCATAAGACCCTTCTAGGGTAGGGTAGGTGCCTGAGCCCGAGCTTTTGGCTCACAAGAACCTTCTAGGGTAGGGTAGGTGCAGGAGCCCGAGCTTTTGGCTCACAAGACCCTTCTAGGGTAGGGTAGGTGCCTGAGCCCGAGCTTTTGGCTCACAAGACCCTTCTAGGGTAGGGTAGGTGCCTGAACCGGAGCTTTTGGCTCACAAGACCCTTCAAGGGTAGGGTAGGTGCCTGAGCCCGAGCTTTTGGCTCACAAGACCCTTCTAGGGTAGGGTAGGTACCTGAGCACGAGCTTTTGGCTCACAAGACCCTTCTAGGGTAGGGTAGGTGCCTGAGCCCGAGCTTTTAGCTCACAAGACCCTTCTAGGGTAGGGTAGGTGCCTGAGCCCGAGCTCTTAGCTCACAAGTCCCTTCTAGGGTAGGGTAGGTGCCTGAAGCCTGAGCTTTTAGCTCACAAGACCCTTCTAGGGTAGGGTATGTGCCTGAGCCCGAGCTTTTAGCTCACAAGACCCTTCTAGGGTAGGGTAGGTACCTGAGCCCGAGCTTATAGCTCACAAGACCCTTCTAGGGTAGGGTAGGTGCCTGAGCCCGAGCTTTTAGCTCACAAGACCCTTCTAGGGTAGGGTAGGTGCCTGAGCCCGAGCTTATAGCTCACAAGACCCTTCTAGGGTAGGGTAGGTCCCTGAGCCCGAGCTTTTAGCTCACAAGACCCTTCTAGGGTAGGGTACGTACCTGAGCCCGAGCTTTTAGCTCACAAGACCCTTCTAGTGTAGGGTAGGTGCCTGAGCCCGAGCCTTTAGCTCACAAGTACCTTCTAGGGTAGGGTAGGTGCCTGAGCCCGAGCTTTTAGCTCACAAGACCCTTCTAGTGTAGGGTAGGTGCCTGAGCCCGAGCCTTTAGCTCACAAGTACCTTCTAGGGTAGGGTAGGTGCCTGAGCCCGAGCTTTTAGCTCACAAGACCCTTCTAGGATAGGGTAGGTGCCTGAGCCCGAGCTTTTAGCTCACAAGACCCTTCTAGGGTAGGGTAGGTGCCTGAGCCCGAGCTTACAGCTCACCAGACTGTCATTCCCATTAGTCCCCTTGGGGCGGGGATGGCACCAGAGAGGCCTAGCTTGTTGCTAGGCCTGGGGACAGTTGGTCCCAAAGATGAGGAGGTACTTGTGCCTCCTCCCATGGGAGACTTAGGTCTCAGACACTCCCTAAAGAGGGAGCCAAGGCAAGGCCACCACTTGGAAAAGGCCCGGGCCGGGAGAATACCGGCGAATAATTAATAATAATAATAATAATAAAATGAGAATACCGGCGAATAAAAAAAAATAAAAAAAAAAAATAAAAAAGATAATACGGGCCGGGAGAATACCGGCGAATAAAAAAAAAAAAAATATTCGCCATTTCCATCCAGAGATAATAACCTCAGTTTCTTAGGAAACATTCTTCTACCTCCATTACTGAATAAAAAATTATTCTTACTTATAACAACGTCCTCTTTTATTTCTCTAAAGACAATGGGAACAGGAGGGAAGATCCTGATGCTCTCCTTGATGCACATCTCAGTGTACTTCATCTGGCGAACATCGTCCAGAGTGGCGGGGGCGTCACTCTTGCCAAATATGTCGTCTACTTCTTCCTGTACTCGATCCTGGGTGGCAAAACTTTTATTAAAGATGATAACAAAGCAATTTAAAAATTCCAGGGAGGAAAACAATGGTCGTTACATAATAAATGTGAAGCAACAAAGTATATATATATATATATATTTATTTATATATATATATATATATATATATATATATATATATATATATATATATATATATATATATATATATATATATATATATATATATATATATATATATATATACTTATATATATATATATATACAGGAAGGTACCACCTCTAGAACTTTACTGGGGATCCTCATCCTCGGAGAAGAGAATAAACGTACCTCAGAGAAAACTCAAGGTTCTCTCCAAAGCTGTTGGAATATTTTCTTCTACTACCCCCTATATTCTATATTACATGCTAACTTTATTAATAGACAGAAGACATTGACAGAAAACACAAACATGAATACATTGGTACAATATATCAAAGGCTGTGAATCTCCTCCATTTAAGACTATGTACACCATGTGGTCGGCTTGCGCATCGCCGCAAATACACATACATTTCATGTGAGTTGGGCAGCAAAACGCAGAGCCACTGCAATACGGAGGGTCTTAGGGTGGAGACGTGTTCCCACTGCCGAAATGGGAAATGTTTGGAGGAAGCCCCCAAAATTAATATGCACTCATAACTTGGAGACGGGCAGTCTCCCTGTCTGATGTTACAGCCCTAAGCATGATGGCAAGCATCTTTTCAGTGATGGGGTCATCCCAGCTTGACTGTTTGTAGGAAAGTGCTGCACTAGGTTTTTGCTGCTGTAGCAGCAAGAGTCTCCCATTCAGTG
>NW_027195100.1:0-15000 GCF_038502225.1 Cherax quadricarinatus
TCCACCTTCTTTCCTCAGCCTTATCACCTGGTCTTTGACTGTTGTCTTCCTCCTGCTATACAGCAGTTTCCGGTCAGACTTGACTTTCGATGCTATGTCGTTTTCGTATGTCGCTGGGCCTCCCTCCTTATCTGTGCGTACTGGTTTCTGGCTCTTAGACTAATCTCCTTATTTTTCTGGGTTCTTTGCCTTCTGTACTTTTACCATTCCCTGGTGCACTTTGTTTTTGCCTCCCTACACCTTTGGGTAAACCAAGGACTCACTCATCTCTTCCCATTATTTCTGTTGCCCTTGGGAACAAACCTTACCTCTGCCTCCTTGCATTTTGTTGTTACGTATTCCATCCTCTCGTTTACTGACTTTCCTACCAGTTCTCTGTCCTACTGAACCTCCTGCAGGAAGTTCCTCATACCTGTGTAGTCCCCCCTTTTATAGTTTGGCTTTTCCCATTCAATTCCTGTTACCCTCTCCACTTGTAACTCTGCTATAAATTCAAAACTCAGAACCACGTGATCACTAGCTCCAAAGTGTGTGTATGTGTGTGTGCGAGTGTGTACTCATCTATTTGTGGTTGCAGGGGTCGAAACATAGTTCCTGGCCCCACTGAACAGGCACCTGTAGTCAATACCTGACCGGGGGCATTGACCACCGAAACCCTCTCCAGGTATACTCCAGGTAAGTACCTACTTACTGCTGGGAGAACACCCAGGTACCTAGTTACTGCTAGGAGAACACCCAGGTACCTACTTACTGCTTGGAGAACACCCAGGTACCTATTTATTACCAGGAAAGCAGTCAGGTACCTATTTACTGTTAGAACACCCAGGTAACTATTTACTGCTATGAAAGCACCCAGGTATCTATTTATTTCTCAGAGAGCACCCACGTACTTATTTACTGCTAGACGAGTACGCTGGTACCTATTTACTGGTAGAAGAACACCAGGTACCTATTTACTGCTAGGAGAGCACCCAGTTATCTATTTACTGCTACGAGAGCACCCAGGTACCTACTTACTGCTAGGAGAACACCCAAGTACCTATACACCTCTAGAACACCAGTGTTCCTATTTAATGCTAGGAGAATACTCAGGTACCTACTTACTAGTTAAATAGGTACAAGAAACTCGTGAAGAGTCAGCGGAGTTTTATCAGATTTCTCCAAAACTAGCAGAGTTTTCTCCCTTTTAGAAAGATTGCCGAGGAGTCTGTAGAGTTCTCGCAAAGACTGAAGAGTCTTGGTCCTCTCAACTTGCCCTGACGGCTCTTATTGTCCGGCCAAACTTTCTCGTCCTCAACAATTAACAAATCTGTTCAGGTTAGACGAATTCAACTTGCTTGATGGAAGGAAGGTTTTGTGTTTTGGGATAGTTCCCACAGCTGGGATAGTTCCCACAGCTGGGATAGCTCCCACAGCTGGGATAGTTCCCACAGCTGGGATAGTTCCCACAGCTGGGATAGTTCCCACAGCTGGGATAGTTCCCACAGCTGGGATAGCTCCCACAGCTGGGATAGTTCCCACAGCTGGGATAGTTCCCACAGCTGGGATAGTTCCAACAGCTGGGATAGTTCCCACAGCTGGGATAGTTCCCACAGCTGGGATAGTTCCCACAGCTGGGATAGCTCCCACAGCTGGGATAGTTCCCACAGCTGGGATAGTTCCCACAGCTGGGATAGTTCCAACAGCTGGGATAGTTCCCACAGCTGGGATAGTTCCCACAGCTGGGATAGTTCCCACAGCTGGGATAGTTCCCACAGCTGGGATAGTTCCCACAGCTGGGATAGTTCCCACAGCTGGGATAGTTCCCACAGCTGGGATAGTTCCCACAGCTGGGATAGTTCCCACAGCTGGGATAGTTCCCACACCTGGGATAGTTCCCACACCTGGGATAGTTCCCACACCTGGGATAGTTCCCACACCTGGGATAGTTCCCACACCTGGGATAGTTCCCATACCTGGGATAGTTCCCATACCTGGGATAGTTCCCACACCTGGAATAGTTCCCATACCTGGGATAGTTCCCATACCTGGAATAGTTCCCATACCTGGGAAAGTTCGCACACCTGGGATAGTTCCCATACCTGGGATAGTTCCCATACCTGGAATAGTTCCCATACCTGGGATAGTTCCCACACCTGGAATAGCTCCCATACCTGGGATAGTTCCCACACCTGGAATAGTTCCCATACCTGGGACAGTTCACACACCTGGGATAGTTCCCATACCTGGGATAGTTCCCATACCTGAAATAGTTCCCATACCTGGGATAGTTCCCACACCTAGAATAGTTTCCATACCTGGGATAGTTCCCACACCTGGAATAGTTCCCATACCTGGGATAGTTCCCATACCTGGAATAGTTCCCATACCTGGGATAGTTCCCATACCTGGAATAGTTCCCATACCTGGGATAGTTTCCACACCTGGAATAGTTCCCATACCTGGGATAGTTCCCACACCTGGAATAGTTCCCATACCTGGGATAGTTCGCACACCTGGGATAGTTCCCACACCTGGGACAGTGCCCACACCTGTCATCCTAGGTTCGATCAGTAACTTTGTACAAAGGTTCAACAAGTGGGTGGGTGGGAATTTTTGGTTTAGAGAAGGACTTGTCTAGTACGGGCCAGTAGGCTTCCTGCAGTGCTCCCCCCGTCGTCAGTTACTGTAGAATAACTGATATTTCCTGGAGCCTCCAGCTATATTATCTCTCATTATATTTAATATTTACTTCAGTTCTGAAGGTTATTGTTGCCTGTAATGTTGCCTGTAATGTTGCCTGTAATGTTGCCTGTAATGTTGCCTGTAATGTTGCCTGTAATGTTGCCTGTAATGTTACCTGTAATGTTGCCTGTATTGTTGCCTGTAATGTTGCCTGTAATGTTGCCTGTATTGTTGCCTGTAATGTTGCCTGTAATGTTGCCTGTAATGTTGCCTGTAATGTTGCCTGTATTGTTGCCTGTAATGTTGCCTGTAATGTTGCCTGTATTGTTGCCTGTAATGTTGCCTGTAATGTTGCCTGTAATGTTGCCTGTAATGTTGCCTGTAATGTTGCCTGTAATGTTGCCTGTAATGTTGCCTGTAATGTTGCCTGTAATGTTGCCTGTAATGTTGCCTGTAATGTTGCCTGTAATGTTGCCTGTAATGTTGCCTGTAATGTTGCCTGTAATGTTGCCTGTAATGTTGCCTGTAATGTTGCCTGTAATGTTGCCTGTAATGTTGCCTGTAATGTTACCTGTAATGTTGCCTGTATTGTTGCCTGTAATGTTGCCTGTAATGTTGCCTGTATTGTTGCCTGTAATGTTACCTGTAATGTTGCCTGTATTGTTGCCTGTAATGTTGCCTGTAATGTTGCCTGTATTGTTGCCTGTAATGTTGCCTGTAATGTTACCTGTAATGTTGCCTGTATTGTTGCCTGTAATGTTGCCTGTAATGTTGCCTGTATTGTTGCCTGTAATGTTGCCTGTAATGTTGCCTGTAATGTTGCCTGTATTGTTGCCTGTAATGTTGCCTGTAATGTTGCCTGTAATGTTGCCTGTAATGTTGCCTGTAATGTTGCCTGTATTGTTGCCTGTAATGTTGCCTGTGTTGTTGCCTGTGTTGTTGCCTGTAATGTTGCCTGTAATGTTGCCTGTAATGTTGCCTGTAATGTTGCCTGTAATGTTGCCTGTATTGTTGCCTGTATTGTTGCCTGTAATGTTGCCTGTAATGTTGCCTGTAATGTTGCCTGTAATGTTGCCTGTATTGTTGCCTGTATTGTTGTCTGTAATGTTGCCTGTAATGTTGCCTGTATTGTTGCCTGTAATGTTGCCTGTAATGTTGCCTGTAATGTTGCCTGTAATGTTGCCTGTAATGTTGCCTGTAATGTTGCCTGTAATGTTGCCTGTATTGTTGCCTGTAATGTTGCCTGTAATGTTGCCTGTAATGTTGCCTGTATTGTTGCCTGTAATGTTGCCTGTAATGTTGCCTGTAATGTTGCCTGTAATGTTTAATGTTACCTGTAATGTTGCCTGTAATGTTGCCTGTAATGTTTAATGTTGCCCGCAATGTTGCCTGTAATGTTTAATGTTGCCTGTAATGTTTAATGTTGCCTGTAATGTTTAATGTTGCCTGTAATGTTTAATGTTACCTGTAATGTTTAATGTTGCCTGTAATGTTTAATGTTGCCTGTAATGTTTAATGTTACCTGTAATGTTTAATGTTGCCTGTAATGTTGCCTGTAATGTTTAATGTTGCCTGTAATGTTGCCTGTAATGTTGCCTGTAATGTTGCCTGTAATGCTGCCTGTAATGTTTAATGTTACCTGTAATGTTGCCTGTAATGTTGCCTGTAATGTTGCCTGTAATGTTGCCTGTAATGTTGCCTGTAATGTTGCCTGTAATGTTGCCTGTATTGTTGCCTGTATTGTTGCCTGTAATGTTGCCTGTATTGTTGCCTGTAATGTTGCCTGTAATGTTGCCTTTATTGTTGCCTGTAATGTTGCCTGTATTGTTGCCTGTAATGTTGCCTGTAATGTTGCCTGTAATGTTGCCTGTAATGTTGCCTGTAATGTTGCCTGTAATGTTGCCTGTAATGTTACCTGTAATGTTGCCTGTAATGTTGCCTGTAATGTTGCCTGTAATGTTGCCTGTAATGTTGCCTGTATTGTTGCCTGTGTTGTTGCCTGTAATGTTGCCTGTAATGTTGCCTGTAATGTTGCCTGTAATGTTGCCTGTAATGTTGCCTGTATTGTTGCCTGTAATGTTGCCTGTAATGTTGCCTGTATTGTTGCCTGTAATGTTGCCTGTAATGTTGCCTGTAATGTTGCCTGTATTGTTGCCTGTAATGTTGCCTGTAATGTTGCCTGTAATGTTGCCTGTAATGTTGCCTGTAATGTTGCCTGTAATGTTGCCTGTAATGTTGCCTGTAATGTTGCCTGTAATGTTTAATGTTACCTGTAATGTTTAATGTTACCTGTAATGTTTAATGTTACCTGTAATGTTTAATGTTGCCTGTAATGTTTAATGTTACCTGTAATGTTTAATGTTGCCTGTAATGTTTAATGTTACCTGTAATGTTTAATGTTGCCTGTAATGTTTAATGTTACCTGTAATGTTTAATGTTACCTGTAATGTTTAATGTTGCCTGTAATGTTTAATGTTGCCTGTAATGTTTAATGTTACCTGTAATGTTTAATGTTGCCTGTAATGTTTAATGTTACCTGTAATGTTTAATGTTGCCTGTAATGTTGCCTGTAATGTTGCCTGTAATGCTGCCTGTAATGTTGCCTGTATTGTTGCCTGTAATGTTGCCTGTAATGTTACCTGTAATGTTGCCTGTAATGTTGCCTGTAATGTTTAATGTTACCTGTAATGTTTAATGTTGCCTGTAATGTTGCCTGTAATGTTGCCTGTAATGTTGCCTGTATTGTTGCCTGTAATGTTGCCTGTAATGTTACCTGTAATGTTTAATGTTGCCTGTAATGTTTAATGTTGCCTGTAATGTTTAATGTTGCCCGCAATGTTGCCTGTAATGTTTAATGTTGCCTGTAATGTTGCCTGTAATGTTGCCTGTAATGTTGCCTGTAATGTTGCCTGTAATGCTGCCTGTAATGTTGCCTGTAATGTTGCCTGTAATGTTGCCTGTATTGTTGCCTGTATTGTTGCCTGTAATGTTGCCTGTATTGTTGCCTGTATTGTTGCCTGTAATGTTGCCTGTAATGTTTAATGTTGCCTGTAATGTTGCCTGTAATGTTGCCTGTAATGTTGCCTGTATTGTTGCCTGTAATGTTGCCTGTAATGTTGCCTGTAATGTTGCCTGTAATGTTGCCTGTATTGTTGCCTGTAATGTTGCCTGTAATGTTGCCTGTATTGTTGCCTGTAATGTTGCCTGTAATGTTGCCTGTAATGTTGCCTGTAATGTTGCCTGTAATGTTGCCTGTAATGTTGCCTGTAATGTTGCCTGTAATGTTGCCTGTAATGTTTAATGTTACCTGTAATGTTGCCTGTATTGTTGCCTGTATTGTTGCCTGTAATGTTGCCTGTATTGTTGCCTGTATTGTTGCCTGTAATGTTTAATGTTGCCTGTAATGTTGCCTGTATTGTTGCCTGTATTGTTGCCTGTAATGTTGCCTGTATTGTTGCCTGTATTGTTGCCTGTAATGTTGCCTGTAATGTTTAATGTTACCTGTAATGTTGCCTGTAATGTTGCCTGTAATGTTGCCTGTAATGTTGCCTGTAATGTTGCCTGTAATGTTGCCTGTATTGTTGCCTGTAATGTTGCCTGTAATGTTGCCTGTATTGTTGCCTGTAATGTTGCCTGTAATGTTGCCTGTAATGTTGCCTGTAATGTTGCCTGTATTGTTGCCTGTAATGTTGCCTGTAATGTTGCCTGTAATGTTGCCTGTAATGTTGCCTGTATTGTTGCCTGTAATGTTGCCTGTAATGTTGCCTGTAATGTTGCCTGTAATGTTGCCTGTAATGTTGCCTGTAATGTTGCCTGTAATGTTGCCTGTAATGTTTAATGTTACCTGTAATGTTGCCTGTAATGTTTAATGTTACCTGTAATGTTGCTTGTAATAACATTAGACGTGGCTATTTTTGTGTCTTCATAAAGTTAAATTCTTGTAGGTGTTGGACTAGTTTTGTTGGGAACCTTAAGTGTCTTAACACACTTGATGACGCGTGAGTCCCTCGCTTGTAACTCACACGCAGTCATACGCCAGGTGTATCTTGTACAGTCATGAGTATTTTATTTCTAAAATTAGAGTGAAGGTTCGCTAGCCACTCACACGCACTCTTGTGCGTGTGTATGTGTGCGTGCGTGCGTGGTCCACGACTGTAAACACTGGGCCACCTACACACGCATGTGGAGACACTTCACTACTATCTCACTCTCATTCTCTCTCTCTTACTCTCTGTTCCGGTCATTCTTCAAGCCTTTCTCACCTTTACTCTCTTCAGTTTTCTCAATCATTCCCTCCTCCCTTCTTACTACTGTTCCTCGCTCTCTCTGTCACACTCCACACGCTGACAGTAACACCCTCACGTGTTAGTGAAGGTGGTAGTAGTAGTGGTGTTGGTGGTTGTGGTGGTGGTGGTGGTAGTGGTGGTGATGGTAGACGGTAGTGGTGGTGGTGGTGGTGGTGGTGATGGTGGTATACGGCAGTGGTGGTGGTAATTGGTTGTGGTGACGGTGATGGTAGTGGTAGTAATGGTAGATGATGGTGGTGGTAGATGGTGGTGAGGGGGCAGGAAAGTAGTGGTAGTAGTGGTGGTGGTGGTGGTGGCGGTGGTGGTGGTGGTGGTGGTGGCGGTGGTGGTGGTGGTGGCGGCAGGAAAGTAGTGGTAGTGGTGGTGGTGACAACTGCCAGATCATCATTCTCAATTCCAATCAATCTACCTGCGACTGGAGAATGACCGGCGCCTTGAAGACCAGCCAGTCCACACATCCTTAAGAACGTTATTACACACCTCGGAAGTCTTACGAAGGAACGTAGCCGCACCTTCGTAAAGAAGAGTCCAGCCGCTCACACCTCGTATCTTGTGTTCTAATATTACGAACATTACCGTCAGGCAGGAAGCGTCGCGACCAGCGGAAGGAATGCGTCTCTGGATCGCAACTTCCGTTCGGAACGTAAGACGTCACCATCAGTCTTATGAGAAGGAGTAAAGTCAACGATATTGAAAAGCCAGTGGTATTTATCCATGCACACACACACACACACACACACACACACACACACACACACACACACACACACACACACACACACACACACACACTGTTACAAAAACGCGATTCTAAAAGCTTAGAGATCTCCAGTGAATACTAGAAAGGACTGCCCTTCTAGCATCCAGCCTGTTACTGGGTTTTCGTAACAAGTAGTCGTCAGTATCCTGGTCCAATTATCCATTAGAATTCAGTATGATTCAATAGTGCTTCAGGATTACAACTGGTAGGCTACTAACTAGAGAAATTAAAATTTAATAAATTTATTGTAGATAAGTGCAAGGTTCTGAAGCTTGGGAGTGCCCATAACCCTAGTACTTATAAATTAAATGATGTAGAACTTAGCCATACAGATTGCGAAAAGGACTTGGGGGTTATGGTGAGCAGCAACCTTAAACCAAGACAGCAATGCCTAAGCGTACGTAATAAGGCAAATAGATTACTGGGATTTATATCAAGAAGTGTAAGCAACAGAAGTCCAGAGGTCATACTGCAGCTTTATACATCATTAGTAAGGCCTCACCTTGATTATGCAGCTCAGTTCTGGTCTCCGTATTACAAAATGGACATAAATTCGTTAGAAAACATTCAGCGTAGGATGACTAAATTAATACATAGCATTAGAAATCTTCCTTATGAAGAAAGATTGAAGACTCTTAAGTTACATTCACTTGTTAGACGAAGAATGAGGGGAGACCTGATCGAAGTGTATAAGTGGAAGATAGGTATTAATAAAGGGGATATTAATAAGGTCTTGAGGATGTCTCTCCAAGAGAGAACCCGCAGTAATGGATTTAAATTAGATAAGTTTAGATTTAGAAAGGACATAGGAAAGTATTGGTTTGGAAATAGGGTAGTTGATGAGTGGAACAGTCTACCTAGTTGGGTTATTGAGGCTAGGACTTTGGGTAGTTTCAAATCTAGGTTGGATAAGTACATGAGTGGGAAGGGTTGGATTTGAGTGGGACTTTCACATCAGAGCTTATTTCTTGGGTAGCATTGAAAATTGGGTTGGGTAAATGTTTTGTTAGTGGGATGAATTGTAAAGGACCTGCCTAGTATGGGCCAGCAGGCCTCCTGCAGTGTTCCTCCTTTCTTATGTTCTTATGTTCTTAAGTTGTCTAGGCGTATATTAAATTAAATTAAATTAAATTAATCACAATAATCAAAATAATATTAATCACTTCTCTCGTGTACAGTATTATTGTGCTGATAGCACATATCACATATTTATGTCTTAAGTACCGTCTGGTACAGTAGCATTTAATAATACAATATGCAAATAAGGTTAAGTGTATGTGTGTAAGTGCTCTAAGTAGTTTGCTATGTCTCAAGACTCGACTAGACTTAAACAAGTGACTGACAAAGTCCTCAAATAAACTTCTTGACCAACTGGCAATCAGAACAGCCAGCTTGAACAATAAAAAGAATGCTAAGCCCAATAGCAATATAACAAGCAACTGTGACACAATCAGGAACAAGGAGATAATATAACGACACTAAGTAGGGACCATCAGCAGATCCTCCACAAAAGTCACAAACTCCCATACTACTGAATCTAAGTTCAGCATAAGAAAATCCCAGACTGTGACAGTACACAGATACCAGTACAAGTTAGGTCAGAAGCTACAGCTCAGGACCTGAGTTGCTCAGAGTGTCTATGAGACACACAACCTCAGTACAACGTCGAAAATCACTAAGTCTCGACAGTGTTCTGTGAACAGAGTTCTACAGAACCTACAACAATAATAAGACAGAGACGATATTCCAACAAGAGCCAATAAGGGAGATTTAGGCACTTCTTGTCTAGAATATGTCCAACCACCAAGCAAGTCTAGACCAGACTGAATACATCAGGCGAGGTGAGAACACCCCCCCTCGATCACGTGATAGCTCCATGGACAGTTGCTGCCCAGCAACAACGAGAAGCCGGCAGACTAACGAGCCACAAGCGATAATTACAGTAGTTAGACAATCAAGCCTTAAACTATGAGCACATAATATGTTAAATCCTACCTAACAAAATTTAACTAAGTCAAATAATAATAATATAAAGCAATATATTCTCGATTTAGCTATTATCGCAAATATAAGCAATATAAAATTATATGAAAAGATAATATACATTATATATATATATATATATATATATATATATATATATATATATATATATATATATATATATATATATATATATATATATATATATATATATATATATATATATTTATATATATATATATACATCATATACATTGTAACCCATTCAAGGGTTGCAACACACACACACACACACACACACACACACACACACACACACACACACACACACACACACACACACACACACACACACACACACACACACACATACACACACACACACACGCACACACAAACTACAATATGCAAGGAAGCTGGATAGAGGTTTATACCCAAGGGTAAAAGAAATAACGAGAAGGCGAGGATGAGCCCTTGCTTCACACTCCAAGGTGCAGAGAGGCATAAACCAAGTGTGCTAGAGAATGGAAGAAGTATAGAAGGCAAAGGACCCAGAATAATAAGGAGAGTAGTCGAAGTGTCAGAAACGAATATGCACAAATAAGAAGCGAGGCCCAACGACAATATGAAAATGATGTAGTAGCGAAAGCCAAATCTGACCTGAAGCTGTTGTACAGCCACATCAGGAGGAAAACACCAGCCACAGAGGAGACACAAGAGACTCCAGAAAGAAGGAGAGGTGGGGTACACCATCAAGTGTTGGACACAAAACATACAACCAAGGAAGAAGTGAAGAGGCTGCTAATCGAGCTAGGTACCCCAAAGGCGATGGTGCCGGATAATATCTCTCCATGGGTCCTGAGAGAGGGAGCAGATGTGCTATGTGTACCACTAACAACAATATTCAACATATCTATCGAAACAGGGTGACTAACTGAGGTATGGAAGATATCAAATGTAGTCTCATTTTTTTAAAAATAAGACGGACACAAAACAATAAACTACAGACCAGTGTCACTGACATGAATAGTATGAAAGGTCATGCAGAAGATTATCAGGAGAAGAGTGGTGGAGCACCTGGAAAGGAATGAGCTTATCAACGACAACCAGTACGAGTTCAGGGACAGGAAATCCTGTGTCACGAATGTACTGGAGTTCTATGACAGGGTGACAGCAGTAAGACAAGAGACAGAGAGAAAGAGGGATGGGTTGATTGCGTTTTCTTGGACTGTAAGAAGGCTTTTGAGATAGTTCCACACAAGAGATTAGTGCATAAGCTAGAGGGCCAGGCAGGTATAACAAGGAAAGCACTGCAATGGATCAGGGAATAACTGTCGGGAAGACAACAGCGAGTCATGATACGTGACGAGTTGTCAGAGTGTGCGCCTGTGACAAGTGGGATTCCACAGGGGTCAGTCCTAGGACCGGTGCTGTTTCTGGTATATGTGAACGACATGACTGAAGGAATAGACTCAGAAGTGTCCCTGTTTGCATATGATGTGAAGTTGATGAGAAGAATTCAATGGGACGAGGACCAAGCAGAACTACAAAAGGATCTGGACAGGCTGGAAGCTTGGTCCAAAAACTGGCTCCTGGAGTTCAACCCCACCAAATGCAAAGCCATGACGATTGGGGAAGGGCAAAGTAGATCGCAGACGGAGTACAGTCTAAGGGGCCAGAGACTACAAACCTCACTCAAGGAAAAAGATCTTGGGGTGAGTATAACACCAGGCACATCTCCTGAAGCGCACATCAACCAAATAACTGCTGCAGCATATGGGCGCCTAGCAAACCTCAGAACAGCATTCCGACATCTTAATAAGGAATCATTCAGGACCCTGTACACCGTGCACGTTAGACCCACATTGGAGTATGCGGCACCAGTTTGGAGCCCACACCCAGCCAAGCACGTATGAAAATTAGAAATAGTGCAAAGGTTTGCAACAAGACTAGTCCCGGAGCTATGGGGTATGCCCTACGAGGAGACATAAAATACTGAGAGCAGTCGACAAGGTGGACAGAGACAAGATGTTCCAGAGATGGGACACAGCAACAAAAGGTTACAATTGGATGTTGAAGAATCAGATGAGTCACAGGGATGTTAGGAAGTATTTCTTCAGTCACAGAGTTGTCAGGAAGTGGAATAGTCTGGGAAGTGATGTGGTGGAGGCAGGATCCATACATAGCTTTAAGAAAAGGTATGATAAAGCTCATGGAGCAGGAAGAGTGACCTAGTAGCGACAGTGAAGAGGCGAGGCCAGGAGCTGTGAATCGACCCCTGCAATCACAACTAGGTGAGCACACACACACACACACACACACACACACACACACACACACACACACACACACACACACACACACACACAGAAGAAGGCCTTCGACACAGTTCCTCACAAGAGGTTAATGCAAAAGCTAGAGGATCAGGCACACATAACAGGAAAGGCACTGCAATGGATCAGAGAATACCTGACAGGGAGGCAACAACGAGTCATGGTACGCGACGAGGTGTCAGAGTGAGCGCCTGTGACAAGCGGAGTTCCACAGGGGTCAGTCCTAGGACCTGTGCTGTTCTTGGGATATGTGAACGACATAATGGAAGGGACAGACTCAGAAGTGTCCTTGTTTGCAGATGATGCGAAGTTAATGAGAAGAATCAAATCGGATGAGGATCAGGCAGGACTACAAAGAGACCTGGACAGGCTACAAGCCTGGTCCAGCAACTGGCTCCTTGAATTTAACCCTGCCAAATGCAAAGTCATGAAGATTGGGGAAGGGCAAAGAAGACCGCAGACACAATATAGTTTAGATGGCCAAAGACTGCAAACCTCACTCAAGGAAAAAGATCTGGGGGTGAGTATAACACCGAGCATATCTCCTGAGGCGCACATCAATCAGATAACTGCAGCAGCATACGGGCGCCTGGCAAACCTACGGATAGCGTTCCGATACCTCAGTAAGGATTCGTTTAAGACTCTGTATACCATCTACGTCAGGCCCATACTGGAGTATGCAGCACCAGTTTGGAATCCACACCTAGTCAAGCACGTCAAGAAATTAGAGAAAGTGCAAAGGTTTGCAACAAGACTAGTCCCAGAGCTACGGGGATTGTCCTATGAAGAAAGGTTGAGGGAAATCGGCCTGACGACACTGGAGGCCAGGAGGGTCAGGGGAGACATGATAACGACATATAAAATACTGCGCGGAATAGACGAGGTGGACAAAGACGGGATGTTCCAGAGATGGGACACAGACACAAGAGGTCACAATTGGAAGTTGAAGACTCAGATGAATCAAAGGGATGTTAGGAAGTATTTCTTCAGTCATAGAGTAGTCAGGCCATGGAATAGCCTAGAAAGTGATGTGGTGGAGGCAGGAACCATACATAGTTTTAAGGCGAGGTATGATAGAGCTCATGGGGCAGGGAGAGAGAGGACCTAGTAGCAATCAGCGAAGAGGCGGGGCCAGGAGCTGTGACTCGACCCCTGCAACCACAAACAGGTGAGTACAAATAGGTGAGTACACATATACACACACATACACAAGAGGAGGAGAGTGCTACCGTTTCCAGCTTCCCGTTTATCACTGTTAAGGGTAAGAGACTATGAGCGCACTGTTTTTGCAGTGTCTTGTTCTGGAAACATTCTCCCTGTTGTCAACAGAGAAGCGGCCATTTTCTCCCTGTTGAAGCTTCATATTTTTCTTACTGTTGTTTTCACAGTTTTTTTAATAGTTGTTTGTTTTGTATTCACCTATTTGTGGTTGTATGGGGTCGTGTCACCGCTCCTGGACCTGCATCTTGCTTCACCTCTCTCTCCATCCATCTCTCTTTTACAACCTCCTCTGTGTACGTACATGAATACACACACATTTACACATAAATACATACATACATACATATATACACACGTACATACATACATACATACATACATACATACATACATACATACATACATACATACATACATACATACATATATACATACATACATACGTACATATATACACACGTACATACATACATACATACATACATACATACATACATGCATACATACATACGTACATACATACATACATATATACACACGTACATACATGCATACATACACACGTACATACATACACACATACATACATACATACATACACATATACATACATACATACATACATACATACATACATACATACATACATACATACATACATACATACGCACGTACATACATACATACATACATACATACATACATACATACATACATACACATATACATACATACATACATACATACATACATACATACATACATACATACATACATACATACATACGATGAAGTTTATTACGGTCAAACTGGTAAAAATCTCGAACTAAGATTAAAACAACATAAATATAGCATTAGAACTGGACAAGATTCCAATGCTCTATTTATTCATGTAAGAGATTTTAACCATCCAATTGATTTTCAAAAAGTTGAGAAAGTAGTATCAAGCAAGTCCATGGTCGACAGGAATATAATTGAATCTTGTTTCATAAAAAGCAGTTTTGACAATAATATGAATATTTCCTTTGGTTTATATAAATTAGATCCATTTATAATTAATAGAATTTGGGAAGAATTTAATAATACACTGGACAAATAATTTTTAAATTTTCTTGGGTAGAATAGCTTGGGGGTGAGTTGTGCAAAGGACCTATCCAAGTTGGCTCGCCGCGCGTCAGGTGTTTAACCGTTGTGGGATCTGATAGTGAGGTGCTGGCCAGACCCCTTATATAGCTTCCTTGGATGCTTCACTTTCATAGTTCCTTGATAATGTGAGTAGTCACGAAAGCGCTTGGAATTTCTCTATTCTTTCAGAGTGGTTGTTTTGCACATACATACATACATACACACGTACATACATACATACATACATACATACATACATACATACATACATACATACATACATACATACATACATACATACATACATACATACACACGTACATACATACATACATACATACATACATACATACATACATACATACATACATACATACATACATACATACATACATACATACGTACATACACAGCTTCCACCTTTAGTGTTTTTAATTAAAATTCTGTAATCTTTGACATGGTAATTAGAGGAGTACAGTGAGTACATGTCTGTAGTACAGTGAGTACATGTCTGCAGTACAGTGAGTACATGTCTGTAGTACAGTGAGTACATGTCTGTAGTACAGTGAGTACATGTCTGTAGTACAGTGAGTACATGTCTGTAGTA
>NW_027195100.1:20000-25000 GCF_038502225.1 Cherax quadricarinatus
AGACTGTCAGGGGTCTATTGGTAATCCCCCTTATGTATGCTGGGAGGCAGTTGAACAGTCTCGGGCCCCTGACACTTATTGTATTGTCTCTTAACGTGCTAGTGACACCCCTGCTTTTCATTGGGGGGATGTTGCATCGTCTGCCAAGTCTTTTGCTTTCGTTGTGAGTGATTTTCGTGTGCAAATTCGGTACTAGTCCCTCTAGGATTTTCCAGGTGTATATAATCATGTATCTCTCCCGCCTGCGTTCCAGGGAGTACAGGTTCAGGAACCTCAAGCGCTCCCAGTAATTGAGGTGTTTTATCTCCGTTATGCGCGCCGTGAAGGTTCTCTGTACATTTTCTAGGTCGGCAATTTCACCTGCCTTGAAAGGTGCTGTTAGTGTGCAGCAATATTCCAGCCTAGATAGAACAAGTGACCTGAAGAGTGTCATCATGGGCTTGGCCTCCCTAGTTTTGAAGGTTCTCATTATCCATCCTGTCATTTTTCTAGCAGCTGCGATTGATACAATGTTATGGACCTTGAAGGTGAGATCCTCCGACATGATCACTCCCAGGTCTTTGACGTTGGTGTTTCGCTCTATTTTGTGGCCAGAATTTGTTTTGTACGCTGATGAAGTTTTAATTTCCTCATGTTTACCATATCTGAGTAATTGAAATTTCTCATCGTTGAACTTCATATTGTTTTCTGCAGCCCATTGAAAGATTTGGTTGATGTCCGCCTGGAGCCTTGCAGTGTCTGCAATGGAAGACACTGTCATGCAGATTCGGGTGTCATCTGCAAAGGAAGACACGGTGCTGTGGCTGACATCCTTGTCTATGTCGGATATGAGGATGAGGAACAAGATGGGAGCGAGTACTGTGCCTTGCAGAACAGAGCTTTTCACCGTAGCCGCCTCACTAACGTGAAGTAGCGTCTGATAATGTCTAATCTAAATCTACTAACATCTGGTGACATCTAGTAACGTCTAACCTTAATCTATTAACTTCTAGTAACGTCTAATAACGTCTAATATAAGTCTATTAACGTCTAATATAAGCCTACTAACGTTTAATAACGTCTAATATAAGTCTACTAACGTCTAATATAAGTCTATTAACGTTTAATAACGTCTAATATAGTCTATTAACGTTTAATAACGTCTAATATAACTCTACTAACATTTAATAACGTATAATATGTCTACTAACGTTTAATAACGTCTAATATAACTCTACTAACATTTAATAACGTCTAATATAAGTCTACTAACGTCTAATATAAGTCTAATAACGTCTAATACAAGTCTACTAACGTCTAATATTTCTCTAAATTTTAATTTGGATTTAATAATTTTCGCTCTCCCCCAAAAATCAATTTTTTTTTTTTTTTTTTTTTTTTTTTTTTTTTTTTTTTTTTTTTGGTTAGTGGACCAGGTGAATTATTTGTTTATTGTCCACCTGTCCTTCTCTCTCTCTCTCTCTCTCTCTCTCTCTCTCTCTCTCTCTCTCTCTCTCTCTCTCTCTCTCTCTCTCTCTCTCTCTCTCGATCTCTCTCTCTCTCTCTCTCTCTCTCTCTCTCTCTCTCTCTCTCTCTCTCTCTCTCTCTCTCTCTCTCTCTCTCTCTCTCTCTCTCTCTCTCTCTCTCTCTCTCTCTCTCTCTCTCTCTCTCCTCATTTCTTCTTCTTCTGTTTCTTCTATTTGTATCTTCTTTAATTATTTTCTTTTGTATTCACTATTTCATTGTCTATGACCTGGTGTAACCTTGAGTGTCCCAATTTATGACCTAGTCGATACTCGGAGATGGTTTAATATGACCCTGGCCTGGTGGACCCTGGTGTGACCCTCCTGGTGACCCTGGTGTGACCCCTGGTGTGATCCCTGGTGTGGCCCCTGGTGTGACCCTGGTGTGACCCTGGTGTGACCCCTGGTCCCCTGACCCCTGGTGTGACCCTGGTGTGGCCCTGGTGTGGCCCCCAGGCCTGGTGTACCCCTGGTGTGGCCCTGGTGTGGCCCCTGGTGTGACCCCTGGTGTGCCCTGGTGTGACCCTGGTGTGACCCCTGGTGTGACCCTGGTAGGCCCCCTGGTGTGGCCCAGGTGTGGCCCTGGTGCTGGCCCTGGTGTGGCCCTAGGTGTGGCCCTAGGTGGCCCTGGTGTGGCCCCTGGTGTGGCCCTGGTGTGGCCCTGGTGTGGACCCCTGGTGTGGCCCTGGTGTGACCCAGGTGTGGCCCAGGCCTGGTGGGGCCCTGGTGTGGCCCTGGCCCCCTGTGGCCCTGAGTGGCCCCTGGTGTGGACCCTGGTGTGGCCCTGGTGTGGCCCTGGTGGCCCTGGTCCTCCCAGCTGACCCATGGTGTGGCCCTGGTGTGGCCCTGGTGTGGCCTCCCTGGTGACCCCTGGGTGGCCCTGGTGTGACCCTGGTGCCCCTGACCCCTGGTGTGACCCCTGGTGTGGCCCTGGTGGTGGCCCTGTGGCCCTGGTGTGACCCTGGTGTGGACCCTGGCCCTGTGGCCCTGGTGTGACCCTGGTGTGGCCTGGTGTGGGCCCTGGTGTGGCCCCGTGTGACCCTGGCCTGTGTCTGGTCCCCAGTCCTGGTGGGCCCTGGTGTGACCCTGGAGACCCTGGTGTGGCCCTGGTGTGACCCATGTGTGGTGTCCCAGTGTCTCTGGTGTGGCCCTGTGGTGGCCCTGGCTGTGGTGGCCCTGGTGTGCCAGTGGCCCGTGGCCCTGGTGTGGCCCTGGTGTGACCCTGGTGTGGCCCTGGTGTGACCCTGGTGTGGCCCTGGTGTGGCCCTGGTGTGGCCCTGGTGTGGCCCTGGTGTGGCCCTGGTGTGGCCCTGGTGTGGCCCTGGTGTGGCCCTGGTGTGACCCTGGTGTGACCCTGGTGTGACCCTGGTGTGGTCGTGGTGTGACCCTGGTGTGACCCTGGTGTGGCCTTGGTGTGGCCCTGGTGTGGCCCTGGTGTGGTCCTGGTGTGGCTCTGATGTGGCCCTGGTGTGGCCCTGGTGTGGCCCTGGTGTGGCCCTGGTGTGGCCCTGGTGTGGCCCTGGGGTGGCCCTGGGGTGGTCCTGGTGTGACCCTGGTGTGGCCCTGGTGTGGCCCAGGTGTGGCTCTGGCGTGGCCCTTGTGTGACTGGTGTGGTCCTGGTGTGCTCTTGGTATGACTCTGGTGTGGCCCTGGTGTGGCCTTCAGACTGACCCTGGTGTGACCCTGGTGTGATCCTCGGCGTGGCCCTGGTGTGACCTGGTGGCCCTGGTGTGGACCCTGGTGTGACCTGGAGGTGGTCCCTGGTGTGACCCCTGTGAGGCCCTGGTGCCCGGCCCCTGGTGTGGCCCTGGTGTGGCCCTGGTGTGACCCCTGGTGTGGCCCTGGTGTGGCCCTGGTGGTGACCCTGGTGGTGGTCTGGTGTGACCCTGGTGTGGCCCTGGTGGTGGCCCTGGTGGTGGCCCTGGTGAGACCCTGGTGTGACCCTGGTGTGACCCTGGTGTGACCCTGGTGTGGCCCTGGTGTGACCCTGTGGCCCCTGGTGTGACCCTGGTGGCCTGGTGGTGGTGGCCCCCTGGTGTGACCCTGGTGTGACCCTGGTGTGGCCCTGGTGTGACCCTGGTGTGGCCCTGGTGTGGGCCTGGTGTGACCCTGGTGTGGCCCTGGTGTGACCCTGGTGTGGCCCTGGTGTGGCCCTGGTGTGGGCCTGGTGTGACCCTGGTGGGGCTCTGGTGTGGCCCTGGTGTGGCCCTGGTGTGGCCCTGGTGTGGCCCTGGCGTTGTCCTGGCGTGGCCCTGGCGTGGCCCTGGTGTGACCCTGGTGTGACCCTGGTGTGACCCTGGTGTGGCCCTGGTGTGGCCCTGGTGTGGCCCTGGTGTGACCCTGGTGTGGCTCTGGTGTGGCCCTGGTGTGGCCCTGGTGTGGTCCTGGTGTGGCTCTGATGTGGCCCTGGTGTGGCCCTGGTGTGGCCCTGGTGTGGCCCTGGTGTGGCCCTGGTGTGGCCCTGGTGTGGCCATGGTGTGGCCCTGGTGTGGTCCTGGTGTGACCCTGGTGTGGCCCTGGTGTGGCCCTGGTGTGGCCCAGGTGTGGCTCTGGCGTGGCCCTTGTGTGACTGGTGTGGTCCTGGTGTGCTCTTGGTAGGACTCTGGTGTGGCACTGGTGTGGCCTTCATGTGACCCTGGTGTGACCCTGGTGTGATCCTGGCGTGGCCCTGGCCCAGGTGTGACCCTGGTGTGACCCTGATGATGTAGATCTCTACAAGCATGGCCCTGTTGTGGCCATGGTGTGGCCCTTAACACTGTCTTACTATAACTTTCACTCTTAAGAATGTTTGAGACATTGTAAATTCCCTGATAATGAGAACTATGGTCCGAAACAAAACGGAAATCGATCCTTGGTCGGAAATATTAACGTGGGAGAGTGTGTGAGTGTGTTGGAGAGTGTGTGAATGTGTGTGAGAGTGTGAGGGTGTGGGAGAGTAGAGTGTCTGGGAGAGTGTGAGGGTGTGGGAGAGTGTGTGAAGGTGTGGGAGAGTGTATGAGTGTCTGGGAGAGTGTGAGGGTGTGGGAGAGTGAATGAGGGGGTGGGAGAGTGGTAAGAGTGTCTGGGGAGATTGTGTGAGGGTTTGGGAGTGAATGTGTGGGAGAGTGTATCAGGTGTTGGAGAGTGTGAGTGTCTGGGAGATTGTTGTGAGGGTGTGGGAGAGTGTAGTGTGTGGGGAGGGAGTGATCAGGGTGAGGGAGAGTATGGAGTGTCTGGGAGAGTGTGAAGGTGTGGAGAGAGTGTGAGGGTGTGGGAGAGTGTGAGGCTGTGGGAGAGAGTATGAGTATCTGAGAGAGTGTGTGAGGGGGTGGGAGAGTGTGTGTGTGGGAGAGTGTTTAGAGCGTGGGAGAGTGGTTTGAGGTGTGGGGGAGGGGGTGTGTGAGTGTCTGGGAGAGAGGTGTGAGGGTGTGGGAGAGTGTGGGAGTGTGTGGGAGAGGGCATGAGGTCTGGGAGAGTGTAGAGTGTGGGAGAATGTGTGAGGGTGTGGGAGAGTGTCTG